>NW_023601543.1:77093941-77193965 GCF_014898055.3 Talpa occidentalis | reverse complement strand
GGGAGCAGCCGGGGATCGAACCGGGGATCGAACCGGCGCTGCAGAGGCTGCGGGCAGCTTCGCAACCCAGCGCTCAACCGCTGCGCCACTGGGGAGGCCCTAAAACATCATTTTTAAAAGATCTGTTCATTTTTCTCTAACAGCAAAGAAACAAAAGGGAATATAACTAGTTGGGACTACATCAAACTAAAAAGCTTCTGCACTGTGAAGGAAACTCACTAAAATAAAAAGACACCCTACTGAATGGAAGAAAATATTTACACATGCTACAGCTAACAAGAGGCTGATATTCAAGATCTACAAAAAGTCATACCACTCAACAAAGAAAACAAGTAAGTCAATCAAAAACGGGCAGGAGAGTTGAATAGAAACTTTGCCAAAGAAGACATGCAGGTGGCCAGCAGGCACATGGAAAAAAAAAATGCTCATCACCATTTCTCATCAGGGAAATGCAAATCAAAATCACAATGAGATGCCATCTCACACCTGTGAGAATGGCCCATCTCAAAAAGACCAGAAACAATAAGTGAGGCAAGGATGTGGAGAAAACGCAACCCATGTACACTGTTGGTGGGACTGCAGACTGGTCCAGCCCCTGTGGAAAACAGTATGGAGATTTCTCAAAATATTAACAACAGAGCTACTGTATGATCTCCCAGGTATCTAGCTAAAGAATGCAAAAACACTAATTTAAAGAGGCATATGCACTGCTAGCTTCATTGCAGCACGATTTATAGTAGCCAAGCTATGGAAACAACCTAAGTACTCAAAGACAGCTGTGGATTAGGAAGAATACTAATCAGCTGTGAAAATAAAAATGAACCCTTGACATTTGTGACAACATGGGTGGAAATTGAGGGGATTATGCTCACCAAAATAAGCCAGAAGGGGAAAGACAAATAGTGTATTGGTGTCACTTATATGTGGAATATAGAGGAAAAAACGCAAAGCGTCAGACAAAACCAAACCAATTACAAACCTTAGACATCAGACTGTAGAACTGAGACTACCAGAGAGGAAGGAAGTGGGGAGAGTAACGTGGGGAAGGGGCGCAATGAACTATAGTGGAAGACTAGGGGTGTTTTGGTGGTGAGTGCGGTGTGGTAACTGAAGGGTGTGATCCTATACCTCCAAATTATTTACTGTGTTGTAAACCAAAGTCATCAGTTATAAACAATAAAATTAAAAGGTCTGTTCAATAGAAATATAATGCTGTTAAAGCTTGAAGGAAAAGTTGTGGCCGAATTATTTCACAAAGCTTCCAGCATTGAAGGTTCTTTAAGGAAATCTTTCACACTTGAGTTAAAGCATGAGGTGAGGTACGCACTGATGATCTAACTGCTCCTAAAAGGTTGAAAATGAGCTTTAGATCTCCCAGTGCCCGCCCCCCCAATAGCAAATAGCATTGATTACTAATCCTCTTAGAACTTGGGAGGGCTCAGATGTAAACAATTATGAGATCTTTGCTTAGTATACTCTTTACGAACCCTCAGAATGGCTATCTTTGTCCAACCTTTCCAAAATATCCAACCCCCTGCTGCAATGCCATATCCCGTAACCTTATTTTATCTTCTCACTTATTTGCTTATGTACTATATACTCCTTACTATCTGAAATTACTTTATTAATTTGTTCACTCCTTTATCCAATTTTACTCACGAGATCTTATCTCTTTAATTGACTGGAATATTCCCCGAGTCAAGAATTCTTCATGGTACATAAAAGATGTTCAATTCATAATTTGACACCACTAATGGGGAGGAACCAGCCATAAATGGGCTGAAATCTATCTTCTAGGAAGAGATAAAGGTTAGGGAAGGCTCAACCAAGACTAATGGCAGCCACAAAGGAGGGTAACTCAGTAGAATAAAACTATTCCAATCTTCATTGTAGAAAATTGTTGACACCAGAGTATTCAACAGGATGGTTTTGTGCAGAATGGGAAATCTATTGTATTTGGCAAACAGGGAGCAGGGTGAAGAGGTGTAAGGCACTTTGGTAATCACAGTTCTTAGGTTCATTGTTTTTTTGGAAGCTCTCAGGAAATACCAATTTTTAGAGGTAGGTAAGAATTGGCATCTCCCCTACAACCTGGTAATAAATCTCAGGCCATACCTTGCTATCCACATAAACTTTTACTAATAAGCAAGAAGAGTCATATAATCCCAAACTAAAGAAATTCTAGACTTCTGCCCTTTCTGGCATTCTATGAGTAACTTTCATAAAATGTGCATCTGCAGCAAATACAACATTATTGAATTGGTGTAGCTGACTAATCCACTATAAAGAGGTGATTGAAATATTCCAGAATAATAACTGGGTTCTGGGTTAAACATATGCCCAAACTAGATGCTCATTCTTTGTTTGCTCAAAAATATGTAGTGTCTTTAAGGTATTTGAACCAATAAGTACATCCTGAATACCATCAACTACACCTTCAAAAGCCCATTTCTAACATCTCTTAGCCTAATTGGCAAGTTGTAAATTACACCAATAAAAATTATTTCTACCATTGATTATGTTAACTATGAAAATTTCCTGTGTTGTGGGGAGATAAAAATAGTGGAGACATTTGTAGTAGCCACCCCTAGAATGGTCTTTCGTATAAATTGTTACCTCACCCTTCCTGTGATCTGGATCCCTGATTAGGATCACCAATTGCTCCAAAGGGTATATTGAAACTGATACATTTATATCATGTAGACTATGCTGAAGCATTTTAAAGAAAATTGCAGACATCATAAATGGTCTGTCTGTTTATAACCAAGAAGGCCAGTGAGCCAGAGGTTTGATGAGGAGGTCTATTGACATGGAAAGATTTGAGATCACAACAACCAAGCAGGGATTCAAGGCAGGCAAAAATTTCACGTGTGGGCAGAAAGCCAACCTGGTAACTGAACAATCCATCGAGGGGCACCAATATGAGTGGGTTCTACCGAGAAAAGGGAAAAAAGGCAGGGATGTGATGAAATCACGGGCAACATGGATAAGTAGGACATCTCCCTGGAGCACAAAATCTTCACTGTGATCTTGGTACTGGAGAGCCTGAAGAGTCCTGGAAGTCAGCAATTGTGTCAACTGGTGATGTAATAAGCACCATTGCTTTATGGGGGAAATGAAGAGGAACGAGAGCTCAGACTCTCTCAGCTTACATGTACACATAAGAAATATATTCTCTCCTGGAGTCCAGGTTACCTGTCATACATATTTCATTGTAACTCTTTTTATTTGTAATCCTATATATTTTATTTCATGAATTAAAAGCTTCTGACACATGTCCATAGGCTGCCAAAGGATTTCATAACATTAGAAATGGTAAGAAGTCGGGCCCCCCTGGTGGTGCAGCGGTTGAGCGCTGGCTTGCGAAGCTGCCTGCAGCCTCTGCAGCACCGGTTCGATCCCTGGCTGCTCCCCGGCCACCGAAGGAGGGTCCCACATGGCGCGCAGACCTCTCCTGCTGCCTGCTGCTCCCCTCAGCAGTGTACTTCGGTCCTTCTGCCTGCTCTGCTCCCTGCTCTGGCTCTGGTGAATTCTCTCACCCTCCCGTGCTTCTGACTGTACCCAGTGCTTGTATAAATAAAAATAAATCTTTAAAAAAAAATGGTAAGAAGTCGTGTGTGTGTGTGTGTGTGTGTGTGTGTGTGTGTGTGTGTGTGTTTTGGAAGACATTTATCAGGACTTAGAAGTTGAGTGAAGCTAAAACTATGGGTAGGGTAGGGGTGATCATCATAAAGCCCATCAACATAGAATGGGGGGAGATAAAGCATGCATTTATCTAGGTGTGAACTAGGAGCCAGCCCTTCCATTTACATATAAATAATATCAAAAAGAATTTAGTTATAGGGGCAAAACTGGCACAGAAGGCTAACATCTAGTGCTGAAAGTATATAGGAGGACTGTACGTGCAATGAGCTTCATCTTTTTTTTTTTTTAAAACTTTTATGGTTTTTATTTATTTATTTTTTAGATTAATTTATTTATACAAGCACTGGGTACAGTCAGAAGCACGGAAGGGTGAGAGAATTCACCAGAGCCAGAGCGGGGAGCAGAGCAGGCAGAAGGACCGAAGTACACTGCTGAGGGGAGCAGCGGGGGGTGTGCGCGCCATGTGGGACCCTCCTCCGGTGACCGGGGAGCAGCCAGGGATTGAACTGGTGCTGCAGAGGCTGCAGGCAGCTTCGCAGCCCAGCGCTTAAACACTGTGCCACCGGGGAGGCCCACAATGAGCTTCATCTTAACAAAGGTTCACCCTCTTATTTTAGAGTCTACATCTCAAAATGGTGTGTTAGAAGCCATCCCATAAACATAGATTCAAGTGCAAGCAGTTTATGTAGTGTATGGGCTCAGGAGACACAGCAGAGGAGTAGAGAAGTGAAACCAAGAGTGGAATCCAGACTATAAATCCAGTTGTGTTATCACTACTGTGGGCAACTGAAGCTTAACTTCACTGTTAATGCCACTGGGGGCCCTGGGACTCCTATCTGGAATAGGACAAGAGCTCAGAGTTACCCCACCTTAGGGACAAGGGCACTAAGATATTTATGCAACAACTTCTGTCAGTCATTGGTCACAGGCTGTCCTTGTAGGGGGGAGATTGTTTCCCGGCACTTTTGGCCTGGTGTTTGTATGGTGGACTAGAAGTGCTGAGGAGCCACAGTGAGGTATAGCCTCACCCCTGTGAGAATGGCCCATATCAGAAAGACTGAAAGTAACAAATGTTGGTGAGGATGTGGAGAAAAAGGAACCCTTATCCACTGGGAATGTATTTGGTGCGGCCTCTGTGGACAATCGCATGGATACGCCTTAAAAAAACAAAAACAGAAATACTGTATGATCCAGAAATACCACCTCTAGGTATTTACCCAAAGAATATGAAAACATTCATACAAGAACATTTATGCAACCCTATGTTCAGACCAGCAGTGACGTATCCACCAACAGCCAAGTCACGGAATCAACCTACATGCCCAATGACAAACAACTAGATAAAAAGGGCCTCCCTGGTGGTGCAGGGGTTAAAGTCTCGGGGCTATTAAGCTATGGTCAGCCAATTAGGTATAAGTTTGATTAAGCTATGGTCAGCCAATTAGGTATAAGTTTGATCCCTGGCCAGGGACCTAACCCACATGGCGCAGCAGACCTTTCTTGTCTCTCCGCTGCTCCCTTCAGTAGTGTATTTCAGTAGATCCGCCTGTCCTGCTTCCCACTCTCTCTGGTGAATCCTCTCACCCCCCACACCTCTGGCCTACACCCCATACATAAATAAAAATAAATATTTAAAAAAAAACTAAAGAATCTGTCTGTGGAATATATACTCAATGGAATACTACACAGTCATTAAAAAGATAAAATAGTGCCTTTTAGGACACAGTGGATGGATCTTGAAGTGATTGTGCTAAATGAAATAAGTCAGAAAGTAAAAAACAATTACTGGATAGTTTTTACTCATTTTTAGAATATAAATAACCAAAGAAAACATACTGACAAAACACTTGAAAAATAATTCCTAGGCTCTGTGAATGTTATACTGGCTACCAAAGGGAATGCGAGGGGAACTGAAGAGAATAGAGGGAAGGGCAGAGACAGGGTGGGGGAGCTTCGGTGGGGGGTGGGTGATGCATGTGTACATATGGAGGGTCAAGTTGTACTCCCCAAATCATACAGTTCTGTATACAACTGACAATAAAATGAGGAAAATAAAATACATGGGAGAGACACAACTTGGGCTGATACTTGAGGTTTTGCTCTCATATTTGTAAATCTAAGATCCCAAATAAGCACCATAATTTTACTTAAAAAAACAAGGAAGTGCTGAGGAGTTTCAGGCAAAAGAAAGCTCAAGGGCAAAGAGCTGCGGGTGCTGGTGGCTAGCAGGGCACTGAAATGGTTGGGTCTGAGGAGATACCGGGTGTGGTGTTGGTGGGGATCTGCCATACTTGATAAGTAACAAGGGCAATTAACTACATAATAGGGCATCTGAAGTCAGATGAAGGGGGCATTCAGCTTTTGTGCATCCTCTCTCCTCATCTCAGCTTTAGTAACAATTACCACAGCTCTCCTGCTCTGTGGTAAAGAGAAAGGAGAGGCAGAGAGAGAGAGTCAACATTTTCTACTGCAAAATGATCTTTAAAGTTGCCAGAGCCCGAGCAGAATGTTCTGGACTATTACCAGGAGTGAACACCGAGGCTGTACCCAAAGACTGCAGTACTATTTGTCTTCATTACCAGGGGTAGAGTGAGTGGAATGAATGGAAAGTGGGACGCAGAAGGCGCCCAGAGAGCTCCTCACCCGTCAGTGCAGGGAGTTTTCTGCTCAGCTCCAAGCTCACTGCTCTCCCTCCTCTTGGATGACTCAGGAAAATGGATCTTTTCAAAGGCATTAAAGGGGCCTGTGAAAGGAAAACTGGTTTTAAAAGCATGATGAAATTCAAAACAAACCAAGACTCCTGGCATCTGTGCCCTGAAACATCACCCAACTCCCATGACGGTGCGTCAGGCCCAGCCTTTCATTTGGGAGTGCTGGCGCACCTGGCATTCTTCCTGCTTCCAAACTAGACAGTCATCCCTCTGCCCAGGTCAGTGAATGATAAAGTTTCCGCTGCTACTGCTGACACTGATTTTGCCCGAGCTATGAAACGTTGTGAGAAAGAACCACATTTCTGAGAGAAGCTACAAAGGCTCGGATTTCAGAAGGCACAGCTCTGTATTTCATTGAATGCTATTTTATTCTGATTTCTTAAACTGTTCTTTTATGGCTAAGTGTATGAAGCCTAGAGTATAATCTAAAACTAATTATAGGGGGCTAGTCCGCACGAAATGTAATATGATAAGCTTCTTGCTATCGCTGGGACCCTAAAGGTTTCCTCAGGTTAGAAGAGAAGAAATTAACCCATTATAATCTGACAACTGGGTTTGGAAGATTTTTTTTTTTTGTCTTAAAATTTATCTGTCTTTGAGATGATCTAGAGGCTAAGAACCTATTGTGACTCACAAGGAAGATTTTTTTGTGAATGTGTGTGTCTAAGTGTTTCTTTTGACCCCTTTCCAGTCAAGAATCATAGCAGAAACAACAGCTTATCCAGAAGTGGGATAAAGATTCAAAAATATATATATATGGAGGGTATTTTCTCACTAAGTCATTGGAAATATTTTTATAGTGATCACTGGAAGGCTTTCAGATCTAGAGGTCAGAGTTGATCTGCTATTATTATTCCTTAATCTCATGCATCTCTGTAAGGAGCTACCTGGTATTTTTACAGGCTATTGGATTTGAAATGATAATGAGAAGACTTGCCATTTTTGAGGAATAAAAATCACTGATGACTCACTGGAGATTAGGTAGCTTCATTTATCTGGGTGCTGATGCTGAACTGGGAAAAGAGTACTAGATATATTTCATCCCAAATGGCCTTTGATAACGTTCATCTAAGTATCTAGCTGTCTTTCTGGTGGGGAAATTGAGTTTCACAGTGCTTTTGCTGTTGTATTCTTGCTGAGGCTTCTATTTGGGGTGCTTCTGAGTGTATGCATACATATGGATTTGTCTCAACTGAGAAAGTGGCTCAACCTGGCTTTGGGGAAGTCACTTGGTAATTGAGAGGAAATTGGCTTATCTGCAAAATGGTGGCTTCCCTGAGGTCCTTTTCTCAAGCTCGGTCAGTTTTCCCTCTATAATGTGCACCTGGACATCTATCTCCTGGTGGATAAGCTAGTCATGGGGGTTGGGGGGGGGGTGGAGAAGGTCTGAAAAAGAGGAACGAAAGGAAAGTAGAAATGAGGAATATTTTCTTTCTTTCTTCTGGAAAGTTCTGCTAGCTCAATTCTGATTTATAGTAAAAAAAAAAAAAAGGGCTAGTCTGTTAATTCATTGACACCTAAAATGTCTGTTCAGACATTATTTCTCTGTCTCATAAAGGAAACGTCTCCATTGTTATCATATTTCCTTCAATGGCTGAAACATTTCTGTCAGATTTCAGACCAGCATAGGAACAGGAGGTTGACAGGAAGATGCATTTGGAGTGGGGCAGCGGCAACTTTGCCACAGGGACTAGGCTTGCAAAGGCACTCATCTCCTTTCTCCTATTTCCTCAAAAGCCAGCATGCTAGGCAGTGAAGTCAAATTACCAGAGGCCTACCTCACACGCGATGATTCAGCTGATTGTGCCAACACTCATTTCTTTTAACAGGCTAGGAGGATACTTTTGGTTTTAGGAACGCTGCTTATTATTATTTTTTTAACTCTATGCCAGAAGGTTCTACGCAAAGACCCTTACATGAGTTGCATATAAATACACAGGCTTCTTTAACATGGATTGTTTTATTTTCAAGTAAAATTTTGGCAGCTAGAAAGCCATAGAATGTTTTGGAAATGTTACATAAATGGAGTTAGACACAGCTGAGAGCTGCTCACTACTTCAAGAACGGAGGCAACTTTTATCATATTTTCAGAACCCCCCAGAGAAATGTAATTTTAAACACTGTGTCCTTAATGAAGACCAAGTTGTTCAATATTAAAACACAACAGTTGAAAATAGCACCCCACTAAGGTTTTAAAACTGTCAGCCTTGATTCTTTTTAATTTGAAATGTTTTTCTTTCAGCATGTTAGCTATATAATATGCAAACAACCTCATTATTAATATTCACTCAATCTCATGCCTCCGATGTAACCAGATGCTAGCAGAACAGCAACTCTGCAGAACTTAAAACCCTGAGTAAAGAAAACTACCCACACTGAGTCTACATCTACTGCAGATGAAATGCAGCCCCATCTTACGCAGCCTTAGCATTTACAGAAATTTATTAAATTATCCTCAGAAAGAACAGCAAAAGGGCACACTTCTCTACATTGATGGAAATTATAGATTAAAAAAAAAAAAGGACTCTAAGAGCCGGGGATGGATGGGATCCCACTTTCTAAACGTCTATGCATTGGAGACAGGATTGATAGTCTTATTAGTCTGTCCTTTGTGTACTTAAAACATCCCAAGTCTCTGGTGCTAAAAGATTTATACATCATTTTATATTTATAACTCATTTCTATTCATTACTCTTCAGGGTGGCTGTGAGAAGGTTGTTCTGGTACTGCCTCAGGTTTCAGAGGACAACAGCTTCTGAGAGATTATGTGATGGGATGGAAGCTTGCAAGTGGCAGAAATAGTATTATAACTGAGTTTTTATTGTCTCTTAGAATATGTGACCAGAAGTGAAAGCAGGGTTTTGGAAATGCAGAGGATTTTGCTCCAATTAGGTATATTCCCTCAAACCTTGGTTGCTAGCAACTTACCCACTATTGCTAGATCTTACAAACCTGCACTTGCCCTTAGAGGTCTCCCTGAGGCTACCAAATTAGGAGACTTGGTAGAGGAAAATGGGTGCTATTTGTCAGTCTTTCTTTCTGCATGCTCGTTCTCTGAAACCAAGTCCAACTCCCCTTCTCAAATAAGAGGAGACAAGTAGGTGCCACATTAGAATGATTAGCCGAAAACTCTGCTGGGGATTGCACAGAAAGGAAAGTGAACCATCACCATTTCTTCATGTAAGAATGGTTTTGCTTCCATGTATGTGCTTTTGGGAGCAATACACCATGAAATTATCTTGGCTTTGTTTCTAAAAATATATTTTTCTGAGGCTACTGTTCCACAAAGTGTAAAAAATCTAACTATGGTAAAATACACATAACATAAAAATCACTATCTTAACGATTTTAAGGGTACAGTTCAGTAGTGTCAATTAAATTCACGTTGTGTGCCATTTATCTGCAGAACTCTTTTCACATTGTAAGGCTGAAAAGTGTACCCATTAAGCAGTAACTCCTCATTCCCTTCTCCCCGCCCCAACCCCTAACACCCACCATTCTATTTTCTGGAACTATCAACTCCAGGCACCTCTAGGTACTTCATATACGTGGAATCATATGTGATTTTGTGACTGACTTATTTCACTTCACATCATGCCCTCAAAGTTCATTTATGCCGTAATATATATCGGAACTTCCTTCCTTTTTAAAGGTGAATAATAATTATTGTTTGTGATATCACATATTGCTTATGCATTTATCCACAGATGGACAGTTGGATTGCTCCAACCTTTTGACTATCGTGAATAATTTCGCTATGTACAAATATCTCTTCAAGACCTTGCTTTCAGTTGGCTGGTATTTATATTCAGAAGTGGAATTTCTGGACCAAATATAATTCTATTTTAAAAATGTTTGAGAAAATGCAATAACTGCTTTCCATAGTGGCTGGACTATTTTACATTCCCACTAACAGCTACAAAGGCTTCTAATTTCGCCACACTGTCACCAATGTTAGTCGTTTACTTTTTTTTTTTTTTTTTTGATAGCAGCCTTTCTAATGGGTGTGAGGTGGGATCTCATTGTTGTTTTGATTTGCATTTCCATGAAGCTTAGTGATGTTGAGCATCTTTTCATGTGCTTCTAGGCTGTTTGTATATCTTTGGAGACATGCCTATTTTTAGTCTTTTGTCCATTTAAACAACTAGGGTTTTGTTGTTGTTATTGTTGAGTTTTGTGGTAAAAGGATCCTATGGCCAAAGAGTTTGAGAAACCCTGATTGTATTGTCATCTTCTTGAAGATTGGCAATTTATTTAGATCATGTCAAAAGACTATGAGAAAAATTGGGTAAAAAAATTGCTACCTCCTGGAACACAGCATTTTCCATATATAGCTACAGTGGAACCATTTTACATTGAACACTTATTCCCATTTTCGGCCAGTGGGTAGCCACTGAATGCATTCGTGAAAAGTTCTCAGGGTTTAAAAAAAAATTACAGGTCAGAAATAAACACTGCCGTAGCAGGCCTCACTGTGCTGTGAATCCCACCCAGACAAACTTTTCTCTTTCATCACTTTGCAATATTCACTGATGGCTGACTCGGTGCCAGGGGTATGGGAAATAAGTTGCAGTCACTGACTCGAGAATCTCCATGGAGAGGTAAATAATTATACCAGAATTTGGTAAGGATGCTATGATAGTCATAAAACATATCATCTTAAGTTGTTTGGTTGCAAGTAACAGAAAACAAATCAAACTAGCGTTAGCCGAAGAGAGGAATGGATTAGCAGCACACAGAAGGATCCTGAGAAGCTCAAGGGCAGGAATGCAGCCAGCTTAGCAAAGACCTGGATAACAGCCAGAGCTCTACTTGTACTTTCTTCTCTCTGAGGGTCCATATAAATTTTCTATTATGTACAATATTCTTTTTATATGACTGCCACAAAGCTCTTTCCACATGAGAGTATATACTTGCTGAGGATATTTTGGTTTTTTTTTTTTTTTTTTTTTTTAGTTCCAATTTTAAATTCTAGGGAAGAAAATGACTAACTCAGCATTTGTCAAGTATCTACATGATTTAGTAAATACTGGGCTAAGGAGCTAGAGTCATATATCAAAACACTACTGCTATGGACTCAACATCTTCCCCAACTTCATCTCTTGGCACTTCCTGTATACATTCCATGTTTTACTGATACCAAAGGATTGTCTATTGAGGAAACTATAAAGAATCAACATAAAAGAGTACTAGTGATAAGGTAATTTTTGATAAATATTAAAAACATTACCGACACCTCAGCAATAAATAATTAAAATGTGTAATGGAAAAGAACAATAATAAAAAGACAATTTAATTAAAGAGTAGTCTTAACAAGAATGTGCAAGCCTGAAAACTTTAATATTTAAATGACAAGTCATTGATCTTGGCCAAGTCATCTAAATTGGACTTTCTAGAAGTTTATATTCTGAAAATCACTTACTGCCATTCTCTATGCCTCTCTCTTTTATTCCAAAGTGGGAAGAAGTGAGAGTAGTCATTGAAGTGAACCACCAGCCTCAGTGAGACAGACAGAGGATATTCATTTGCTGACTTATGCTGTCATCTGCCCTTATGTATGTTAGCAACTTGAACTAATTGTTGAGGTAATGAATAAGTAAGAGAGGATTTAAGCCATCTCAGGAAAGACAGATTACCTCCCAGAAGCTAGAGAACAATAAATCAAAGTGGAATCCATCCCTGAGAAGTTGGCAGAGAGCAATTCATTGCATACATAAAATATTTTAGTTAAATACTATTCACCTGAGGTTCTGTATTATCTTAATTTGCAATTTGAGAGGAAATTTGCAGATTGAAAATTGGAAATGTTTAGGAATAATGTTTCACATATTTCACAGGGAAGCATCTTCATCTTATGGGCTTTTAGAAAATATATTCTCTGGATGATTTCCCCCCAAAATTGTATTTATACCATAGGCATTAGCTTTAACTTACTTAACAAAAATCTTACATTGGTTATCTCATTATTTAAACCCATTATATTATTTTGGTCCAAAACTTATGGTTTGTGCTCACATAGCATTTCTTCTTCAAATAGTTTAAATTCACGAGTTTAGATACTGCTGTTTTCTCCTTTATAGCATGAAGCATGAACCCTTTAACCCTGTGAAGATGTCTAATTTTTAAAGATGCCGATTTCTCTTATCAAATCCTGTATGATTCCTAATTATATGATTTTCTGAAAAAAGGCAAAACTGCATAGTCACTAGTCTGTCCACTGGTTTCAAGGGTTGAATACATGAAGCACAGGAGATTTCCTAGGACGTGAACCTATTCTATGTGATATTATCAGTGGATTATTTGACACTACGTGCTCATCAAAACCCATAGAAATTTATAGCACAGAGTGAAGCTTAATGTATCCAAATTAAAAACAAAATCGTTTAGGAGGGCCAAGAATCCCTGGAGAGAATGCATAATGTGACAGAATAATCTAACGGTATTACAAATGTATGAAACAACTTCACTAAAGAGTGAAGGGGAAGGTGGCGACCTATGTAACTCTGGAAATGAGCAGAATCTGTAAGATTAAAGGCAAAGGACAAAATAAAAAAAATTGAGAAAAAAATGAAGGCAAAAGAATCCGTACATACTCACTGTACTGTAGTTGATAAATAGTTTTTTCCAAGGAGGTCTGGGTTAAGAATTCTGATACCACTATACACATAGTGGGAATAGAACCATTAAGTAAATAGTAGGCTCCGGGTTTCCCTCTCTTGGAGTGAGACTTCATAGAGACATAAGAGGAGGAGGTTAGAATGATTGTCATGGTAATTGATTAGAGTTCCAGACATCAGTATGAACTCATGTTAGCTAATAGAGATACAGATGGTAACAAAAAGAAATAGTTAATAGATATGTACAAATACCCAGATTAGAACACTTATACATATATCTCCTTACTCACTCAGTTGAGAGGACACAAAAGCAGTGACACCACAGTAACAATGAACATTCCTAGTTCCAGTTCTTGGTTTCTAATGGTTTCTACCTTTCTCCAAAAACAGGAAGAAAGGCTCCTTAGAGAAATAGTGGGTTCTAGGAATTGGGCAGGTAAAACAGAAGATGAGGCTGGAACATCTTCTAATGCCAGAAAGCAAATACTGAAGTGAAAAGAAATAATCAATCTACAATGACACAGGAGCCAAACATAAGAGCTTCAGATGGCTAAAGCTGGAACAATTTGCACAAATAAACAAACATAAATATTGGATTATAATTCAGGATGTAAGTGTCTACAAGTCCATATAGAAATACGATTGGTAAATAAGTAAATGGAGAAGAGACAAATCTTCCATGCAGAAGAATTTGAAATAATTTATGTAGATATTCTACCTTCAATTTGCATAACATGCCTCCCTACACTTTAGGTGTGGGGTTTGTATATTGACTTCCAAATATCATAATATAGAAAGAGGGGATGAAGAATAACTTTCGAGTAGAGACAAACACAACCGCAATCAGATGATCAAGGTTACCATCAACAGCAATAAGTTATATTGAAGAAAATCATACTTTATCTTTGTGATCTTCCCTCCAAAAACCCATTACCCTCATGTAATCATAAGAAAACATCAGACAGTCTCAACAGAGGGATGGTATAGAAAATATGTGATTATGGGTGCTTTGCTGGTCAGTAACATACATCTGTAGAGGTGTGAACCTGTTATACCCCTAAATCACAGTGTCAAAAACTAATGTTACCTCAATAAGAAATAATGAAATTTAAAAAATACACAAAATGAATGATCAGAAAGTCTCAAAATTCTCAAGGTCATCAAAAGCAAGGGTATCTGACGAACTGTCACAAGTTAAAGAGCCCAAGGAGACAAGCCTGACTAAACATGATGGGATCCAGGAACAGATAAACATTAGGCACAAACTAATTTGAATAAAGTATGGGCTTGAGTGATTGATGGTAACAATGTACCATGTTCAAGTAATATATTAATAACGGGAGACTGGGTGCGGGGCATATGGGAAGGTTCTGTACTCTCCTAATTTTTCCGTAAATCTAAAATTGTTTTAAAATAAAAAGGTCAAAGCACATTGCTGAGTGTACTGTAAGTGAAAAAAATACAACCAATCAGTTTGCACATCTTCTTGTGGGAGGATGCAAATATAGTGAATTTGTTGAAAGAAGATAACAAGATGGTTGCAGATTATCTCCAGTGATTGAAGAGTCACGTTAAGCCCTGATTCCTCTCTGTGGGAAAATTAAAGCTCGTTGGGCGTGGGAAGACAGCATATTGCATGGCACAGCAAATTGGAAAGAAATATACAAAATATTGTGATGTTCACAACAAAACAGTTTTCTGCAAATATTTGATAGGGAATTCATTGCATGTATCTGTTACTTTAGAAAAAATGTAATTTAAAACCCCAATTTTATTATATTTAAAGAAAAATCTATTATAGAAATGATTTCTTATCAAGAAATGGAATCATATGTGAAGAAGGGACCCTTCTGATAGAAGGGAAATATTGGGGAAAAATTATGGCATGAGGTAAAAGCAATGGAAAATTCATTGCTTTTTTCGAAGCAACCCCACAGAGTTAATCCCTCCACGGTGCTGAAGGCTTTTGCTTTGAAATTCATTTTATTGACCTGAAGCTTAAACTGCAGGGTGACTCAAGGATAATTGACAGGAGGGAGAGAACATTATGCTAGCATTGTCAGGTATGCCCTCATTCATTCCCTTGTTTAAAGATGCATTATGTATATGTTGGGCCTCCCCTGGTGGCACAGGCGGTTGAGCACAGCGCTGTGAAGCTGTCCACAGCCTCTGCAGTGCCAGTTAGATCCCCACCGGCCGCAGAGCAACCCACATGGCGCGGCAGACCTCTCCTGTCTTGCCCGCTGCTCCACTCAGCAGTGTATTTCAGTCAGTCTGCCTGTTCTGCTCCCCGCTCTGTCTCTGGTGAATCCTCTCACCCTCCCGTGCATCTGGCCTGTACCCCGGTACTTGTATAAATTTTTTTTAAAAAGATGCATTATGTAAATGTATCCACCACTGACTTTTGCTAGCATATTTTTTTTTTTTTTTGTTACTGGTAAAGTATTACCTATGTTTGGCAAGGAGAAGGGGTAAAACATGCCTTTTTAAATGGTTCGGTGATTATGTCCCCACACTTTAATTCCTGCCTGAAACTCACACTCACATAAAAGGTTTTAAAACTTAAAAAGTGGTTTTACTCTGTTCCTGACTTGTGTGTATAATGTGGGTTTAGAAAAAAAAAATAAAGCATATTTAGGAGGAAACAGAGGTAATTAGACTCTGAAATATGTTTCCTTAGTGAAATTCTTTTCCAAAGTTACTTTGTAACTGCAAAATCAATCTCCATCATAATAGCCAAAGAAATGATTAATTATTATCTAGTTGTGTATAGATCAACCAAACCCACATAAAGATCACAGATAGAGATATGTGAAGAGTTGATAGTAGCAACAGCCCGTTAGGCCATTCATGAATCAGGGCCCAGATTCTTCTTCATTTAAACACTGGAAATCACAGGGAAAGCAACAGTCTTATAACTTTGATGGAGTGGTTACAGCATTTCTCAATGAAACAATGAATCCTGTGAATGCTTTTTACAAAACATCCAAGGAAGTATTGTTGTGGGAAGGAAAAGGAGAGGAGTGGTCTTGCATGAAAAACTGATACGAATATTGAAAAATTGTAATTTTTTCCCATAGTTTACCTTTGAGCTGGTTGTTACGCATGCTTTAATATACATTTAATAATTTCCTTTACTAGTAGGAACCTTGGAGAATTTTATTTTTTTTTCAAATTGAGGTAACATTGGTTTACATCATTTGTCTATCAGAAGTATATGACCTCCCACTTCTGGTGTTACTATGCCATACCCACCACCAAAGTACCCACAGTCTGTTTTGCTCCTTCCCTACTTTGTTCTCATCCCTCCTCCTTTCATTCTGGTAGCCTCAGTTCTATAGTTAGCTTTCTAGGGTTTATAATTAGTTTGGCACATCTGATCCTTTGTTTGGTTCCTCTATATTCCACATACAAGTGACACTATCCAGTATCTGTCTTTTATCTATGACCTATTTCATTTAGCATAATCCCATCCAACTCCATTCATGTTGCTGCAAATGGAAGGAGTTTATCATTTTTGATAGCTGAGTAGTATTCCATTGTGTATATACACCACATCTTTCTGATCCCCTCATCTATATTTGGGCACTTAGGTTTTTTCCATAGTTTGGAAATTATTAGTAGTACTGCAATGGACATAGCAGCACATTTTCCCCCTTGAATTAGTGTTTCTGTATTCTTCAGGTTTTTCAGCCTTAAGAATGATGTTAGCTGTGGGTTTGTTATATATGGTCTTTATTATGTCGAGGTAAGTTCCACTGATCCCAAATTTTCCTAGGGTTTTCATCATAGATGGGTATTGATTTTTATCAAAGATTTTTGTGCACCTATTGATATGACTGTATGGTTTTACTTTATTTTTTACTGATGAGGTGAATTACTTTACATTGATTGATTTTTGGATGTTGAACCATCCTTGAGTCCCTGGTATAAATCACACTTGCTCATGGTGTATGATCCTTTTAATGAATTGTTGAATTCAGTTTGCTAAGATTTTGTTGAAGATTTTTGCGACTATGTTCATTGGGAAATTGGTCTGTAGTTTTCTTTTTTTCTTTTTTTTTTTTGCAGTGAATGACTATTGGGTTAATGAGGAAATAAAATAAATTTGAAAAATACCTTAAGGGGTGTATAGCTCAGTGGTTAAGCATTTCACCTCAAGAAACAGCTTGAGATAAATGACAATGAAGACACAACCGTCCAGAATTTATGGTACACAGCAAGAGCAGTGATAAGAGGGAAGTATATAGCAGTACAGGCCCATATTAAAAAACAAGAAAGAGCTCAAATAAATAACCTTCCACCTTAAAGAACTAGAAAAAGAACAAACAAAACCAAAATCCAGTAGAAGAAAGGAAACAATAAAAATTAGAGCAGAAATAAATGAAATAGATATCAAAAAATCAAAAAGTCAAAAAGATCAATCAAACTAAAAGCTGGTTCTTTGGGGAAAAAACTATATAGATAAACTACTAGCTAGGCTCACAAAGAAGAGAGAAAACTTAAATAGGATCAGAAACAAAAGAGAAGTTGTAACGGACAGTTATGAAATTCAGAGGATTATAAGAGATCACTAGTATGCTAGTAAATTCAATAGAAGAGATGGACAAATTCTTAGAAATAGACAATCACCCAAGACTAAATAGAGAAAAAATCAAAAACCTGAACAGACTAATTACAAGGAAAGAAATTGAAACAGAAATCAAAAGTCTCCCACAAAATGAAGTCCAGGACCAGATGGCTTCATGAGTAGGTTCCACGAAACCTTTGAAGAGGAACTAATACCTCTTCTGCTTAAATTCTTACAAAAACCTGAGAAAGAGGGAATGATTCTGAACATATTTGATGAAGCCAACATCACCTTGATGCCGCTGGGAATTTGATTCTCTGTTTTATGTCACAGAGAGAATCCAATTAATGCAGAGGGACAAATAAAAAACTAATATGAAAAACTGAATTATGTCCTTGGGTTTTGGAGATAAAAGATTATCTATTGGCTCTTTATTTGTGATGTGGTTTTCTAGCATTAAGAAAAAAGTAGACTATTGCTTTGTAGTCTTAAAGCCTCTCCTCTTTGCTTTTTTAGTATCCATGTATTTGAAGTGAATTTAACTTGAGCAAAATAAACTTGATGGACCCGACCTCCCTGGAATCTGTGTCCCTCAGAATTCAGAGCTACCCTGCAAGCCTGTTTTCTTTAAAACCTGATCATCCACATAAAACAGCTTGTTATAAATGAATCACAGTTGTATCACGCCAGGACATACACATCTTGTGGGAGGAACTTGGAAATTTAAATACTGAACAAAACTTTTATAAGTTTCATTTATATTTGAGCAGCAATTTGAAATGCTTTCTTATAGCAAAAGAGTAGTTAAACCTCCTTATAGTCACCTTTAAAAGGGGGGCTTGACTAAACGTAGGTACATGGTTCGTGTCAAAACTTAGCCATGCAAGGAGGGAAGGATAATGGATACTGGATAACCAGGGATAACCAGTTTATAATAGATACTGGCATTAGTGTCACCCAGCTGTAGAGTCAAGCCATTTGGCTTTCCTGGGCAGCTTCTTCCCTCATTGCTCAGCTCATTAGTATGCAGCTGGAAAATGACAGCATCCGGCATGCCAAGGCAGACAAAGAGACAACTCAAGGGAGATTTAAGCTCCGTGACTATACATAGTACCATAAAGTTTAAAGAACGTAACTACTCACAGCAGGGCAAAGCCCCACAGTTTTCTTTCAGTGAAGCAATCCACATTACCCCTGTGGCTAGAATGATGAGAAAATACATTTGGAAATATCTGCAGAATGCTGCTGATATCTTTGGTCAAGAAATAATAGCAGGAATCCCTTTCATTTTCCCAAATCTATAGCTTGTTCCCGATACAAAGTGGCTAGTGAGGTTGTATCAAAGTGGCTATTCCCCTAACATGAGACTGGAGAGGTCTGGGCTGCAGGCTTATTGCCACATTTCTTAATCACAGCTGTTTCTCTGCAGTTTTCTGCAGCAAAGGGCATGCAGAAGATGGTGGCCATTATCAGAATACTGATATTCACTGCCAATTTTGCCTTATAAGAAAACATTTTTAAAAAATTCTTACTGCCAATAATTACAGTCATCGTGTATTGAGTGTTATTATGTGCCAGGCTGTGCCCTGCCAGGCTGATTTTGGGTCTGTTTTTCATCTAATCCTCATACAATTAAGAGGAAGGTATTATGATGGGCATTTTACAGACCAGGAAACAGGTTCACAGAAGTTAAAATTCTTTGTCACATCTTTTACAGTTAGTAAGCGGCAGAATCTTAGCAAGTTCCAGGTTTGCATGTCTGCAGCCAAAGTCCTTTATTTTACAGATTCAACTTGGAGTCTAAATTTTTCACACTTTCCTGAATATATGGCCATCTGTGCAATAGGAGGAAAGGCATATATTCTGGCTTAGGCAAGTTAAAAGATTTAGGCCTGGACAACTAAGTTATTGCTTGCTAATGGTAATGCTATGATTAATATCCAGCTATATTGATAGAAATGACTGGAAATAAACTCTGGCAGAGTCATCCAATTGACTTTTGTGATACCATGCTCTCCTTTTTGAAAATCATTTGCATTGACCTTTTACTCACTGATTTCATCCAGAATGTAGCTCATACTGCTTGAACTAAACAATGAACACAGCCCTAGATTCTGTTCTCTAGCTCCTTGGAAGAACACTAGATTTGTTCCTCCCTCTGGATTAAAAAGAGAAAGAGATGAGGCATTTTTGTTGGAGGCCAACTCAGTTACATTTAGAAGTAAGTGGATGATACAAATATGAATCAATAAGGGTCGAAGGCTTTATTGAAGCAATAAACAAATTATTTCCAGTGAAATCAGATAGATAACTTGGCATCAGTTATCCAAGTTCATGGCTACGTTATTTTGATCAAATTCGTCACATAATGACTTAATCTCTATCTTGCTGGTAGCATTATTAGAGTAGTTATCAATAGAAAATTTGGTGAAGCCACAAACTAGTATTGAGATATCACAGGTTAATGTGCACTCATTCATTGACTTATTCTACAAATATACTTTAGTGCTTTCTGTGTGGCACAAATTGTTTTAAATGCTGTGAGCACACTAGGAAATGAAACAGAAAAAATCCCTATCCTTATGGAGCTTACATTCTGATGTGAGAAATCACATAATAGTGCATTGGCTAATAGTAAGAAGTACTTTGTAAAAAATATAAGTCAGAGAAGAGAGATCAGGAATATGAAAGGTAGGAGTAATTTTACATAGATAGGTTGGTAGTTTTAAAAAATATCTGCATATTCTTTGATATATTTCTGAGTGAAAGGTCTAGATGGCATATCCCTTTGAATCTGGGCTGGTCTTTGTGACTTGCTTGGAACCAATAGAATTTCATGAAAGCGCAGTTGTTTGATTTTGAGGTGAGACCATATATAACGTGGCTTACAATGGAGTCACAAGTTTTCCCAAATGCAACCTAGGAAATGGTAGAGCCCACCCTAACTTTGAGAACCAGTGGTCAAGAACTTCAGTTAGCCCGAATACACGATAGGTGATTTCTTCTCAACTAGAATGCGGTCAGTTTGAGACAACATGTTCCAATTCATTTTCTGCAGCTGGCAATTCTGGGAGTGGAGGATCAGAACTTAGAATTGGCTATGGTTAGTTCTTGGGGAAAACTTGGGTGCTCTCATAATCATACATTGTTAAATATTCATCTGGCCAGTGGTCTTCTCTGCTCCTATGGTGTTTGACTCATTCTCCAGACACAGATAGGTGCATTGGCAAACGTCAAGCTCAATGGCATTTTCCTCTTTCTGCTCACAGTCAAGATAAACATAATTTGCTCTATGTAGTTCAAGTAGGAAAGGCTTTAATCCAGGAAGAAACTTATATAAACTATGGGGAACATGGGCGGGGGGCAAGGTTCTGGAAAGTAGACAACAGTCAGTATGAAGCATCCAAGCAAGAGGTCCTTCAGAACTGACTTGGAAACTGATGTGACTCAAAGACTTTAGAAGATGCTAATAACCACCTAACTCTGCAATGTGGTAAGAAGTTCTTAAGGGCTCCCCAGGAGCTCTGTGTATGCTGTGTTTGTTCACATATCTCCACAAATCTCCCCAGGTATCACTTTTTGGCAGGATGAGCCCCAGAAACAAACACAGAGGATTCTGAGAAATGTAGTTCCATGTCCTCCCTCTGCAAGGCATTAGAAGTTAGAAGGGGGTGGTGATGAAAGCAATTGACAATAGAAATCCAGCCTCCTTGCTCAAGAGCACCACGGTGGTGATGAAATGACATGATGTATATAAAACAATGGGGAGCATACTCTGAAAATAATGGTATCTATTATTTACATTAGTACATTATTATTGGCATTTGTATTCCTGAAGAGAAAGATGACATGATCCTGTTATGCTTTCATATCTTGACTTGGAAGTAGAAATGTTGGCCCCAAACTCATATTCCTTCTCTCTTAGAATTAGACCTTTCCCTCTAGCCCAGATTGAGATTTCTTTCCAGAAGAGGATTAGGAGGTACATATATACATGAATTAAAAGTACCTCTCATGGGAAATTAAAATACCATCATTCAAATCCTAAGCTGACACAGCTTAGGACTTTGCATACTAATTCAAAGATATGGAAAGCTTTCAAGAGACTACAAAAAGGAGAGGCAATTGGAAAATTATAATACTTCTTGTACTGATATAGAAATACTTTGTAGCATCTTTTTCAAATTGGCAAATACAAATTTAATATAAAATATTGAAACTATATTAAGATTTCAATTTTTTTTAAGTTGGGGAGATAAAATTCAAGAAACAAATAAATGTTACCTTTTAGTTGTAAAGGAGAAGATAACATAAAGGTTTAATAGATAACATAAAGGTTTAATAGATAATCTGAAACTGGACATTTTGTACGCTTAAGAATAATTTTTATATTTGTCCACTCACATGAAGTAAGCACTAACTGGGTTTAATTGGAGCTTTCAGAATGCTTCAGTGAACACTGTGCATAATTTAAAAGCATTCACGTAACCAAGCTTTGTCCCAGAATTGTTCCCTCTTAGTGCTAACAAGGGCACCATCTGACATTTGTTTTGGGGAACATGACCTAAATGGTCAGTGTGGTGCAGCCACACTTATTTTCAAAGTATTCAAAGCGATTATAAAATAAAATAAATGAAGACAGTTTAGTAATTACAGGAAACTCGACCACTTCAGTAACAAAAAGCAGATGATGTTTTCCTTCAGGCAGACTCTCGCAGAAATGTCCCACATCTTTAATGGATGGAAAACATAGGCTAGATTTCATCAGTCTCCTGGATTAAAAAAAAAAAAAAAAAACCTTCGCTATTTTTACCACTCCGACTGTATCAAGACAGTCTCAAAGATGATTCTGTAAGTTGACCAAAGAGTCATTCTCCATCTTGAAAACATCTGTATTTGGTATGCTATACAATAAAAGATATAAAATTTAACCCTCCCCCCTTGAAAATACTGTAATTTAATGCTCCTTCTTCAAGTGCAGAAACACTGCTTTAAGGGAATGATAGTCTACAGCTGCTTATGTTTGGTTCAGCTGCTTTCATAAATAATGCCTTTTTCAAGTTGGTGGTTGCTTTTAGAGCAAAGAAAGGGGATATCTGGGGAAGCACATGTACACAAGGAGCTTCATTGAAAAGATTTATTTTGTTATGTAGAGTCATGGGTACAGGTTGTTTAATATACTTTTACTATATGCATGTAATTTTCTATGTTTGAAATATTTTAATGATAACATTTTTTGGGCTACTGGTTATAGACATCTTTCGATGTAATAGGTATTGTGAAACTCTTTGCTAATGCTGCAATGCCCATTACACTTACAGGAGTAGAGTACAAATGTTCCAATTGTTTCACATTTTCACCAAAATGTGACATAATCAAACTAATTTTTGGTGCCATTTTGGAGGGCAAGAAATTGTATCTCCTGATCTCCTGGTAAAATAGCAGCCTGAACATATATCTTTACGGAAAATTTACCCCAATGTCAGTTTAAAGAGCAGTAAAGGAATGATAAAGGTACAGGCCCATAAAGAAAAGGAAGAGAAAGAGAAGAAAAGAGAAACATAATTTTGAAACCATTAAACCAGATAGATGAGTAAAGTCTTTCTAAGCAGACTCAGGAAAGCTGAATCCTAGGCTGGTAGTAGGGAAAGCTGAGAATCAACAGATTTATAATAAGAAATCAGTTATGCTGGTATTTGTGGAACCAAGAGTGTAGGTGAGACAGAAAACAGAAGGGTCTTTTGAAATATAAAGCCCTTATATTTCTTAGATGTTTATTCCAGTTATTAGGGCTGCAAATGAACTCCTTCAAATTCTGAGAGAAAGTGAAAGAGCTAACCATCTAGGATCTGGACAAGGTAAAACAGAGAACCTCAAAGCCACTAGACACAGCTGAGGGCAAAGATCATCTATATCTATAATCTAGATCTAGACCTAATGCTGAGAATGAAGGCTTCCCCTTGAATCAGTTGCCCAAAATCTGGCATCAAGGGCTATGAGGTTCTAGACCAGGAAAGGAAGAAAGTGCTTACAGCCACAGTATCAAGGTTTCCCACGTAGGTGTGACTCAACTTAGACTTGCCTACACTGAGACCCACAGTCAATAATTGCTACCCCATCAGAACTTTTAGTTGGTTCAGATGATTGAGAAACACAAGCAAGAATTACAGGATATCTAAGAAAAGCTTTGATCATAAAAGAGAGAAACAAAATGAATAAACAAGAACATGACTTATAAGAAATGCAGAATATGCAAGGAGAATGAAAATCAAATAGATACTATATTTTTGTATATAGGAAACAAAAGCAGGATGCTACTTTAAAAATGAAAGAATGTTCAGAAGCTAAAGATGAAATTCTGGAAACTACAACTAGGATAGCAGAAATGAAAAATCAATTGAAGAGTTGACTCTGGGGTTGTATAAAATTTTCCTTTAGTAACTGAATAAATCCATAAACATGTAACCTTATATATACCGAGGAGACAACTCTTACCATATTTGTACCCTTATGGATGATTCCTGTATTGTATGTTTCTATAACTTGGATTTCTGTAGATGTTTTAACAAAATCATGTTTAAACCCATCATGAAACAAAATTAAGAGGGTGACTAGAGACTGTTTAAAACCTTGAATTCTAGAGGCCATTGACTTGAGTTTGAACCCTAGATTTGCCACTACTAGCCACATGAACATAGGAAGATTACTCAAGCTCTCTGAGATTAAGAGATCTGAGCTGTTTATGAATTTCTATGTCATCAATTTAAAAATAAAGTGCAACTTTAGGGTAAGTCCTAAATTTTCTTGAATATAGTACATGGACAAGTTACCTTGCTATTTTTCTTTTGTGACTGAACTCTTTATTAAATATTCATGAAGAAAATCAGAAGGGAAAGAAATTGATTTCATATTTGAGGTGTATTTTTTGTTTTCATTTGTAGTAGCTGTGGTTGAGAGATATTTTTCTTATAGGTTAGAAGATTTGCCCATTCTCTTCAGGTAGTTGAGAGATCAAAGAAACTTCAAAGCAAAGAGGAAAAATTGATACCTTGCTATTTTCATCATACAGAGAAGATAATGTTAGCAGAGGAGTGGATAGTTTTTACTTTATCCTTAAAGATAAATTATCAAAAAATGATAGATAAATATATCTATATTGTTTTTAAGGTTGCTATAATTTCTATATTAATCATCTGTAAGACTTTTTCTATCCGTCAATCCCTCTTATTTTATCTACTTAGAGTTTTTCCTCAAAGAGTCATTCATGAAGTATCTGCCTACCTTCTAAAACTGATTCACAGCCCAAGTGGTACGTTTCCCAGCGCCATACACTTGGGCAAGAAAGCCATTGTATTACAACCTAAACAAAGGATTCCCTTCCCTAGACCAACAGCCAACATTTTCTAAGTTTGCAAACTTATTGTAACTGAATACAGGTTGTGTGACAGCTTCTATTATTTACCCAATAACAGCTCTTATAGGCCCCTCCTTCTTAGGAGTTGTGCCAATGTTTGATCACAGCTGTGAGCAATTTGAGTCAAAAAAGATGATTAATTGGGGGAACCAAGTCATGGAACATTGGATTTCTGCCAGGAAATTGATGGAGGAACTGAATTAATACCTGGGAATCATAGCTTTATCTAATGCTTATAAAACCAAAGGCAAAAAATATGCAGAATATGACATGTTCCATGATGGCGTGATGCCTCCCAGAAAAAAAAAAGGCAGACTCTTGATGTAGCAGGTATGCTGACCCTCTGTATGATAATGTTAGTGAAAATTGGATTTGGACCTTATTTGATGATACCTACTAATTGATTCTTTAGTTTGCAAAGAGATACACTTCTGAAAAAAAATCTTATTGAAGATACCCTTATACCAGAATGAGGGGAACACTATTAAAAAATCCCAAAATTGTCAAGGCATATGACAGGGGATGTCCTTGTTTGACAATAGTGGATATTTATCCAAATCTTATTTTTTTCCCCAACACTGGTCCCATATATGACATCATCAAGTTAAAAATGGTCAGAGCACTTCTTGGTCCCATCCAGGTATCAGCTATAGCCTAGAGATTTATTTACTCTGAATTTCAAGACTTATAGACAGTTTCATGTTATTTTCCTAAGTTTTGCATGGTCTCAGAGAGATCAAACGGTCATGGCCACCTCTGGTTTCACTCTGCTGTTTATTCTGAATTACCGCAGTCTATAAAGTGTTTTTACGTTCTTGTATATTCTGAGTAATAGCGGTCATTATCTCATTTAACAATTACTTGTTGAGGACCTGTTATTTGTTTGGCCACATTATATGTGAGGCATGGAGCTGGATTTAGGGGAAATAGGCCTGTGTGGGGAGGAAACGTGTTAAATAACACACTTATAAATAGAACATTATGTATGGTAAGTGCTTTGATGGGCAAGAGTATGTTTACAAGAACACTAGATTTTATCTAATGTGGGAGGTTAGGTTCCCAGGAAAAAAAAAAACAAAACAAAAACGATTCACTAATATGTGTTCTAAAAGAATGGTAGGAATTGACTAAGCTAAAGAAGATGAGAGAGTTCAATGTTTCCTTTAATGGTGATGATTTAAGCCCTAAAGACTTCAGTTCTGTGAGAGAATTTGGAACACAAGAGTGATGAAGGCTAACAGAAAATGTACAAAATGTTCAAGAGGTGGAAGGATTCATCTTATATAGAAGGATAGGCAGCCCTCTCTTTTCACAGAAGAAAAGGCAGGTGCCCCCAAATTAAAAGTTCTTTCATTGGTATGTTGGCAGGAGGAAGATAAGGGAGTTACTAGCTCATGCAAGTATGGAGTTGCCTAATCAAACGCCCTATGTGGGGAATGGAGTCATAAAGTCATTGTGGCTGAAGTATACGAAGCAGGAGGGGTGGTATGAAGTGATGCTGGAAAAGAACTGGCAGTATCATACAAGAAATCTTGTGCCTCCGCCCCCTACCCTGCCTCTTCATCTAAAAGACCAGGTTATCTTCTTGTGACTGGGGAGATGGATGGAGGCAGAGGCCTGTGGCTTTGAGCAGGGGAAGGTTTGCAGTAACTGGTGCACAGAGTAGGGGGCATCACTGGGAGTCCTTTGAGACTCAGCTTCTTCACTTAATTCCTCCTATTCCCCCTCCACACCCTTGAAGGCTCATTCAAAAAAGGTCTTGGATTCACATATCAGCATTAACTTAATTTTTGAGGACATTAGCTCGCCCCTTTTTCCTTTTCTCTACCTTCCTGTATCCTCTAATTTCTGGTCATTTCTCAGGTGGAGCCACTGAATCATCCCATTGGTTTCACTGCTTCCTACGAAACTCATGTTTTCCTAAAAAACACAATTCCCTCTTTAAATTCAGGTGCCAGCAGTTAAATGGGTAATTATTTTTATCTACAACACATTATTTATTTAACTCAGTCCCTTACCTGTGATAATCAGATCTAAAGAAGTCTTTGAAGTGTTCACTGGCTGGAGAAACTTGTTTGTCTCTTCTGTCATCAACCAGCAAATGCGTGATCTTGGAAAGCTAATTCTTGTTCTGGATTAGGGATAGGCATAGCACAGCTCGAAGTACAGATCCTACCTACTACTTCCTCTTTTTTTTATTTTTTTTATAGAGGCATGTTTTTATTTATTTATTTGTTTGTTTGTTTGTTTATACATGCACTGGGTACAGTCAGAAGCGCGGGAGGGTGAGAGAATTCACCAGAGCCAGAGCAGGGAGAACAGGCAGAAGGACCGAAGCACAATGCTGAGGGGAGCAGCGGGTGGCAGGAGAGGTCTGCACACCCTGTGGGACCCTCCTCCCGTGGCCGGGGAGCAGCCGGGGAACGAACAGGCGCCGCAGAGGCCGCGGGCAGCTTCGCAATCCAGCGCTCAACCGCTGCGCCACCGGGAGGCCCTTCTTACTTTTTAATTGAAATGTATTTGACTGGGCTTCCCCTGCTGGCGCAGCGGTTGAGCGCTGGGCTGCGAAGCTGCCCACAGCCTCTGCAGCGCTGGTTCCATCCCCGGCCGCTGGTGAGGGTCCCACATGGCGCAACAGACCTCTGGTGACGCGCCCGCTGCTCCCTTCAGCAGTGTATTTCATCAGTCTGCCTGTTCTGCTCCCCGCTCTGGTGAATTCTCTCACCCTCCCGTGTTTCTGACAGTGCTTGTATAAATAAATAAATAAATCTTTAAAAAAAATGTATTTGACATTGTATAAATTTAAGGTGTACAACAACAATTTGTTAGTTATATATTACGACTGCCATTGTGGTGATAATTAGCATCTCTAGCACATTACATAATTAACCTTTTATGAAGTGGCTGGAATAATTAAGTTTTAGTCTCAGCAAGTTTGCTGATTTTAATACATTAGGCATTAGATTTTGAGGGTTTACTTAATATTCATTGTAAGTTTGTACCCTTAATCAACATCTGTTCTATCCCTCCACCCTTCATACCCTGGTAGCCACTATTTTCTCCCTGTTTTCACAGGTTTGAACTATTTTTCTGTTTTCACTTTTATTTCCATTTATTTCATGTTGAACTCCTGGGCTGTTAGTTTTGTTTCTTCAGTTACATCTGGGGTTTCTTCTGTGCAACCTCCTCTTCTGGTTTCAGAACAATCTGCTCCTCTCAGTAAGGTTCATGGGAGTGTGGTGCAGGGGCCCACGCAGGGCTTCATCCAACTGCGAGTCTGTAAGTTCTGCAGCACACCTGGGGGGCTCGTTCACCTGGATGTGCTCAGGGAGCAGATTCGAGATGGAAGCCCTGAGGTTCTGCACGACCCTCTGCATTTGTGAGCGCGTGCAGTAAAAACTCAGCACTACTTTTTGGGCCTCTGACTCTGCGTCCAGCCCCGGTCTGGCCGGGGCCCGCCTGCCGGCCACAGCACTGTAGCCTCGGATGGCAGGCCCGGCTTCGGGAGGGGGGCCCCTTTAGATGCGGGTGGCTTTTCAGATAGGCACCCCCTCGATGGCCTGGGCAGTTTCCCGAGTGTTCTTAAAATGAACAAGAAAATTTGAACCTCTTGATTTGCATGAATTTGTATAGAGTTTTCTGAGTCAACCCTAGTAGTGAGCCATTTTCACAGTTCACTGGAGCTTTAAGACTGTCACGCTGCATCCTGGCACGATGCTCGGAAGATTGAGGACTAGAAGGCAGACCCGAAAAAGACTGGTTTCACTTTAACTATTTTAGACCCCATATATGTGATATCATATAATACTTATATTTGCCTGACTTATAGCACTTAGCATAATGGGCTCAATGTCTATTCATGTAGTTGCAAATGAGTGGATGGCTTCCCTTCTCAGAGCTGAGTAATCCATTGGGTGCATGCACACACATATATGATGTATATATGTAAATACATGTTTGTGTGTGTATATATATATATCTCACATCTTCTTTATATGTTTATCCACTGATGGGCACTTAGGTTGTTTCCATATCTTGGCTGTTGTGAATAGTGCTTCAATAAACATAGGAGTGTACATCTCTCTTTGAAATCCTGTATTCATTTCCTTTGGGTATATACCCAGAAATGGAATTGCTAAATCATATGGGAGGCATATTTTTATTTTTTTTGGAAACTCCACATAGTTTTCCATAGTGGTTAAACCAATTTGCATTTCCACAAAGGTTCCTTTTTCTCCATATCCTCCCCCAAACTTGCTAGGTCTTGTTCTCTTGCTAGTTATTTTAATATATATGAGGTGATAGCTCATTGTGGTTTTGATTTGCATTTCCCTGATTAGTGCTCGTGAGCATCTTTTCAGTAGCTGTTGGCCATCTGTAAGTCTTCTTTGGAAAAATGTCCATTTGGCTCTGCACATTGTTAAATTGATTTTTTTGTTGTTAAGTTGTATGAGTTTTTTAATTATGTTTGGAATATTAACCCATTGTCCAATATATGGTTTGCAAAAATCTTCTCCCATTCTATATGTTGCCTTTTCAATTGGTTAATTTTTTTCTTTGCTGTGCAGAATATTTTAATTTTGATGTAATTGCATTTGTTAATTTTTGCTTTTGTTGTTTGTGCTTTTGGAAACATGTTAAAAAATATCATTGCCAAGATCAACATTCAGGAGCTTCCACCCTATGTTTTTTCTTCTAGTTTTATAATACTATGCTTTATGTTTAAGTCCTTTGTTGATTTCATGTTAATTTTTGTGAGTGTGTTAGATAGGGGTCTAATTTCATTGTTCTGGATTTGTTGAAGAATCTATCCCTTCTCCATTGGGTGTTCTTAGCTATCTTGTCAAATATTAGTTCACCTTACATGCAGGGTTTAATTCTGGGCTCTCTATTCTGTTCCACAGAATATGGAACTTTTTTTTGTGCTAGTACTACTGTTTTTATAATTGTAACTTTGTAGTATAATTTGAAATCAGGAAGTATGATATCTCTCTCTTTATTCTTTTCCCTTGGGATTGCTTTGGCTAGTTGGGTCTTTTGTGTCTCCATAAAAATTATAAGATTTTCCTTTTATTTCTGGGAAGAATGTCATTGGTAATATGATGGGGATTACGCTGAAACTGTAGATGGCTTTGGGAAGTATAGACATTTTAACATATTAATTCTTCTAATCCACGAGAACAGGTTGTCTTTCCATTTTTGTCTTCTTTGATTTCTTTTAGCTAAATCTCATAGTTTTGATTATATAGGTATTTCACTTCCCTGTTTAAATTTATTCCTAAGTATTTTATTGTTTTGGATGCTACTGTGAATGGGATAGTCTACTACTTTTTAAACATGTTTCATCATTAATATATAGAAATACAACTGATTTCTTTATGTTGATTTTGTATTCTGTAGTTGTATTGAATTCACTGATTAGTGCTAACAGTTTTTGGTTGAGTTTTTCTGTCACCCTTGTTTTAGATCCCAGTTTATACTCCCATAAAATGAAGGAATATGAGAATGTGTTCTCTTAATATTTTCTCAGTTTCTATATTTGAAAATGTTAAAGTTTTAAGTATTAGGTCTTTGTATAAAAGCACCTCATCTGAGAGAATTTATTTGACAATCATTGAAAGGTAGCAATTCTGGGCCCTGTCATTCTGTATACTTTTATCATACTTTATTTTGATTAATACATTATTCCTATAAAATATGATACATTTATATATATTTCTGTTTCCCTCTGTAAGAAAATTAATTTCATTAAGAAATTTGTTTTGTTCATTGCTGCACCTTAGTGCCCATAATAATCTGGAATAAAATCAATAATATTCAATAAATGTGTGCTAAAGAAGCAAATAAATATATAAGAAATGGTATGTAACTGTAAAATGGTGGCTAAGCACGTGAACAATGGAGTCAGACTGATTGGTTTGAATGGAGTTAAGTTCTATGCAGTTCATGGTGTCATGAAGGACAAATTACTCATCCTCATTGTCTTCCTTTGAAAGTTGAAGGCGATAGTAATAATACTCACTTACATCATTCAGAATGGACTAGTCTATGCTGTAGTAATAAATAACCTTCAAAATCTCAATGGCTTAGCATAAAATTTCTCTCTCACTCCCTACACATTTCTATTGCAAGGCAACTAAGAACTGTAATCCAGTGATTCCTATGCTAAGACACAGGCTAACAGGGTACCACTCTTTGGAACATTGCTAATTGTAATAGAGGAGAAATCCTGATGAACTGCATATTAGCTCTTAAAGCTTTCACATGGCTCTTATCTCCTCTGCTTACATTTCACAGGCTAAAAGCAAGACATAAGGCTACCCCTAATTCCAAGGTTAGAGAGAAGAACATTTGAACAATGGTGTATTTGTAATCAGTTACAGTAATATCACATCATCTATTGGGTTTTTACAAAAATCAAATAAGAAGCAGCATTCAAAGCATGAGGTGTCGTTCCTGATACAAAAAAAAAATGCTAAATGCTAGTTATTGTTATTTTCCAGTATTGAATTACACAGAGAACACCCTGATTGGGAAAAATGGCAAACAACAACTATTTTTAGCCTTTCAAGGAAACTTTGACCCCAGTAAGTATAAGAGAATACAGATGGGGTTAACAGAAAACCTTTCTTACTCCAACTACCTTTGCAACTCCCCAGATGAGAACTCAATCACTTGGTTACAAAAAATATTTTCATTGTCCTCCCCTCAAATTGATTTCTTGGAGAACACAATATAGACAGAATACAATGGAGAGACATTATTCTGTTATCTGATTTTTATAAGGTGCCTTGCCTTTTTTCTGGTAAGTCCAATATTTTGTTTCTAGTTGCATGGATTACTGCTCTTTGTTAGGCTATATTAACATGTATATGCAAGTCCTTTAACCCCATACCTCTCATACATTAACACTATTTACAAATCTCGGCTTGCTGGGGAATTTTATTTCTATCAGTTTTCTGAAGTAGCAAGTAAAGTAAGTGAAATAGTGATTTTGAAAAAAAAAAATGTAAAACTAGAGGATTGTATATTGGCACAAAAGTTAAGCCAAACTGGTTCTAACTCTTTAACTTCTTATACTATCTTGATCATTGTCAGTTAATCTCTTCCAAACTAAGATTCTTTATCTGAAGAATTAAGGGAGTTAATTTAAACTCCCTTACTTCCACTATACTATCTGGAGTGATAGAAGATGATCTCTGAACTCTTCTCTAACTTCAAATATTAGTCCATGATGCTAAATCCATGGCCCATGCTTATATTAGCACATACTATGAAGAAATCAAATTAGATTCCTCACTGTCATTTCAAGTTGATTTTCTAGTAGCTCAGTTGATTGGAATGAATTGTTTGACTTTTCTTATCCAAGTGCAACCAAATTTCATAATCTGTGCAATTCACTCATCAATAATTATTAGCAAATTCATTTGAAATATATTCAGTCTGCAATTAAAAAGAAAATGCCCTGTAAATAACACAGTCAACGAATGAGAATGATTTATTCAAACAGTTGAAGCTTGATTAATTGTCAGAGGCATTCTCATTAGAAATCTAATGATTATAGATTTCAATGACATCCATTTAATTTCTCAAATCTCTACCACATTGTTTTTCAAACAATGACATTAGTCTTTGTTTTTCATCTTGAAAATGTTGGTCAAGAGTTTATGCAGCTGATTTTTTTAATCTTAAAAACAAACCAATTCCAATAATTTTCTCAAATTCTCTTCTCAGCATTTAAATTACTTTTTCTCTCTAATAGTTTGACTGACATCTGTAATAACTCAGCAATTAAGTGTAATAAGTCAATTTTGATTCTGATATATTTTTTTCCCTATTATAAAACCTAAGGATTTATAAACAGATTAGTTTATCATGATAAAGGACCATAGGAAGTTCTTTCCTCTAATGCCTATTTTCATGAATTCATCTTTCAGAGTCACATAAGAATCCTTGCTTGAGACAAGTATCCATCAAAACCAACAAATTCAGTTTGCAGGGCAGACATTCTTGATTGGCTTGTCTAATGGCCATCCCAACTCTCCACTCCTATCTTTTCATCTCATAATAAATGATAAAAATAACAGAAAATCAGTTAACAACCTTCATGAACATCAGACCTGTGTTCAAGCAAGGTGCTGAAGGGGTATATACCACTGTCCTAGGAAAATTTTGCTTTTCTGATGAAAAGGACATGTAGAGTGGTACCAGTCATTTTCCCTCTTTCTGCATCATGGACTTCATGGCAAATATACCTAGATGGAAGGCAAATATACCCTAGATGGAAAGGCAAATATACCCTAGATGGAAGATGACAAAAAGAAAAAAAAAATCAATCCTTTATGACTATGAGGGGCAGCTACACCAACACTACCTACTATTCTGACTCCGAATATCTTCTTCGGTGAAATTTTCATTTCTTTCTGTCAAAAAACCATCACTTGCCAATTGGGTTGACATGTTACTTTGTTTTGATTTGCATGCTATTAAAATTTTTATGCCCTATCTTTCACTCACTAAATTTAACATTCTTTTTATTGTAACATTTTAATTAAAAATGTTTGCATAATCATTGGAACAAAAGGTCTTTAAAAAGGTTACTTAGGTCGGTGTCCTTCACATATAAGTTAAATATTCCAAGGCATGATATCTCGAGGTTTAAAGGCAAAATATTCCACATCCTTTATCATTAATCCCTTTTGGTGTCAACTAAAATATGGAAGAGGAAGTGGGGAATAGCCCGGAAAAACTTCAATTGGCTTCTGGCAGTTGCTGTAAACCCTAAGAGAATGGTATAAAATCAGGCAGTGTGAATTTAATCGCATCTCTGGGCATCCTGGGAATCTCCCACAGTGTTACAATATGGTAGGTAGTTATTTGTTGCTAGTGCCCCTTATGCCTCCATTTATTTTTACTAGACATTATTTTAATTTTTTTTTCTCCAAAGTTGTTTCTCTCTCCCTTCATGAGACATACGCTATAATGGGAAGTTAATGGATAAAATTCAGCGGGTAAGACATGACACATTTACAATGAAGAAAAGTGAGAACAGAAAAGGACAATAGTCAAGGTCACATCAGTCATGTTTAACATTCAATTTCACACACAATCTAGTCAGGCATGCATATATCTGATGTAATATATTGCATGGGAAAACAGAATATTCTAGCTTCAACTACATGGATGAGAAAACATGTATGAGAAGTGTGCATTATTCTAAATTAAATGCTGAAGATCTTCTGTAATTTGTTCCCTCATCTCAAAATTGCAAGGGAAAACTGACAGTGAAGTCTTTGATCATGTCAAAAAGAATAACTTGGGAACAAGGTGGCAACTGTCAGAAAACTGGGTTCAGAGATCTAAAGACAACCATCTACCTATATTCATATTTTATAAATGTGAAAAGGAACCTTATATATGTGTTCATATTTCAATGATATTAAAATGTGAAAAGAGCATGAATTATGGTTTTTGATACCATAATTCCCTAATTGTGTTGTGGTAAAGCCCTACTTAAGTCCTGTCAAGGAAAATATATTTTAATCTTTTCCCTCAGAGCCAGCCATAGTGACTGTGCTGTGGGATATGCATGTGAGGAGGTGTGACTCTATGTCTTTGAATCACAGTGTTGTCAACCAATGTTACCACCATGAAATTTTTAAATAGAAAAAGAAAAAAAATACCTCACAATAACAAATTATACCTAATTCCTCCCTCCTGTCTCCTGTATCATTGCAGTTATTCATTTTATTTATCCATAAAATATAATCATTGGATACGTTGTTGGTACCACTGTGAAAACTTATTATCTGTAAGATCAATTATGAAAAATAAAAGTTTTTCAAGGATTCCTTCTCTAATGTTCTTTCTGTACATTGAAGTTTCTGATTTATATCATTTTTCTTTTCATTTTTAAAATTTATTTATGCATACAAGAGCTGGGGTGCAGGCCAGAGGTAGAGAGGTGAGAGGATTCACCAGAGACAGAGAGGGGAGCAGAACAGGCAGATTGACTGAAATACACTGCTGAGGGGAGCAGCGGCCACAGCAGGAGAGGTCTGCTGTGCCATATGCGGGTCAGCTCCTTGGCTGGAGTGTGACTTCATGCTGCAGTGTCTGGCAATAGCTTGATAGTGCTGAGACTTTAAGCCCTGTGCCACCAGGAAGGCCCAATTTTTCTTTTCTTTGAAGAACTTTATGAAACATTTCTTTTGAGGCAGAGTTATCAACAATTCTCTCAATTTTTGTCTGAGAACATCTCCTTCACAAGTGAAGGAGATTTCACAGAATTCCAGATTGTGGGTGTTTTTAAATCAACACAATACATATTTTACTTCACTCCCTTATTGCTTACATGGTTTCTGAGAAAGTCAGATATATTTCTTACTTTTGATCCTCTATAGGTATTTTTTATATGCCTTCTTTTAGGCTTTCTTTTTTATCTTTGTGTTTCTGTAGGTGCAGTTATCTTTTTTTTTTTTTTAAGGGCGTTTATTCTTCTTGGTGTTCTATGAACTTCTTTCATCTGTGACTTTGCACCTGACATAAATTTGGGGAAACTCCCAGTCATTATTGTTTGAAATACATCTGCTCCCTTTTTTTTTTTTCTTTCTTCTTTCTTCTAGTATCTCTTTATGTGTATATTACACCTTTCACAGTTGTTCCATATTTATTTGGATATTCTGTTACACATTCTGTTACATATTTCTTAACCTTTTTTTCTCTTTGGTTTTCAGTTTTGGAAGTTTCTATTCACAGCTCCTCAAAATCAATGATTCTTTCCTTAACTATGTCCAGTCTACTAGGTACTAGTTCATAAAATGCATTATACATTTCTGTAATGGTGATTTTTTTTTTGCAATCATATGCTAAGAACTCTAATGGAAGTAACAGACAAATTGTAAGCACAGATGGGTAATAGAAGAAGATAGATGTAAATTCTAAGAATCAAAAAGTAATGTTAGAATTAGCTGATTTTGATACTGTACCAATTTTAATTCTCTATAAATGAATATAAATCCAGTAGGATATCAGTTAATATATTTTTCCAGAATGACAAAAATCATGCTATACTTCATTGCAGTAATTTGGACTACTTGGGCTAGAAAATAAACCAGTCAAATATCACACAATATAGAAAAAGAGGAAATGTTATTACTTATGCTATGTTATGGATGGACTCATACTTTTCTCTGTATTTCCTCCACCGAGGAAAAGATTTTGGACTCAACAAGAAACCAGGACACATAATTTGAAGTTTGTGTGTCCCTTAAGTTTATAAGCTTAGAGCACAAATTAGGTATTCAATTGTCAATCAATTTTAAATGCTGAGGCCCAAAGTAATGGTCCTGTACCATATTGGTGCCAAGAGTCTATAGTATTCCAACTCAAATTTTCATATTATTATCTTAAATAATTAGTTCCACTAGTTTTCATTGCACCCACTGTTGATGATTTTCTGCTTCTCTTAATTTCTACTTCATGACCCAAATCTGGCACTGAATCACATCACCTTCATTTAGCTCTGTGTTTATTATATCGGGGTTATGTTTATTACTTTTTAATTGTTTCACTGAATGGAAGTCTTTAACATGATGATACTCAAATGCATTTGTTTTTTAAGGAATTCACAATTTAAAATTTTACTTTCCTAAACTACAAGTAAGGGTTTTTTTAAGCTGCGGTCTACCTCTAGTTTTTCGTGGATCTATCATTGGGTACACATGTACTTTATCAATAAAGAAATACTGGATCTAGTGAAGATAAGCACTTTCTAGCATGTGAGATAGATGAAAGTGCTCACACAATTGTTCCATTTCATTATAACTAAAGTGTCCTATAGAAGGATGTATTTCAAAATAAAGAAAAAAACAGAAATAGCAAATCTGGTCAAAAGGAATAGAAAAAGACCAATTCAGGAAGCCCAACAGTCTAGTAATGATAATTTCAGACACTGCTAGTTAATGTTATGGAATGAAGGAAATAAATGGGGAAATAGTAGGACAAAAGTTTTCCTACTTTTAATATATGCTCTCAACTGAAAGTGTCGTCTGATTGCAGATAGGAATGATGCAAATAACTCACACACTCAGAACCTGTTCTTGTAATTTGTTTAAACAATAATGAACAGTAAGAGTCTAAATGTTTTCAGGGATAGAATGAAGAAGAATCCCACAGCGTGTGTTTATCCATGTATACATGCACATGTGTTTGCAAGGGAGAGAGGGAGGGTGATAGAGAGAGAATACATTCAGAAGACACAGATCCTAATAGTATGTTATATAAGCAGTACCATTAGATGTTACACAACAAGGGTTACAACATCCTGAGAGAGAAAATAAATTTACAATTTTACACTTAGACAAATTATCCATCCAACAGAAAAGTAAGAAACTTGCAAGAACTAAGATATTTTGATAGCCATGCATTCTGTATGAAAAAAAAGGACAGTTATTTCCAGGAAGAAGGAAAGCTCAAAACCCTTAGCAATTCACATACTGCAAGCAAAATGGTGACAGAAATAAGAAAAAAAAATGTTGAATATATGCTCATTAGTTGGAAAGAAAATAAATACTCCTGAGTTTTTAGGAAGTAAATGAAAGGTGGAACTTGGAAGAGGTAAGCAGAGCACTGTTGCCCTAAGACCATAGTTGAGGTGATTTCGGACAGTATTCACAACCTATTGGTAAGGTGACAAGAGGATGCAAAATAGAGTCCACCTTCAGAGAAGTAACAGTTACAAATTGTCCCTCACCTACAGATCATATCCTCAATATGTTGTGAAAGGTAGGGTAAGAGAGGGAGAGAAAGATTCGGAGCAATGGAGATGGTCTGCAGAGGATAATTATGCATGGGGTTACTATACTAAAGTAATAAAAGCCAAAAGGGGACTAAAAGCAGGTCTTTTAGATAGCCATTTCTTTGTGGGAGGGAGAGGGTTAAGAGTTGAAAGAGGGGAAGGAGATTTTTTTTTTTTTGGCTCATTTGTATTATTAGACATTTTCCTTTCACATATATCCAAGTTTCTTGTAGCATTTAACAAAAAAAAAAAAAAAAGAGCAAATAGGAAAGAAAAACACAAAGAAACTTGGAGGTATGATTTTGTGCTTATTTGGAAATATATTCTAGATAAGTTAAATGGGAAAAGGAAGTTGTACATGAAAATGTATGTATGTATGTATGTGTATATATATATATATTTACAGCATGCTTACATTCATAGGTATGTGCTGGCTACATGTATTAAAAGTTGAAAAACTATCTGGGAAGACAGAATTAGGGTTAGAGTAACATTTACTTTAAGTTTTGTTGCCTTTTGTATGTTTGAATGTTTTCCATTGCAATATTACTAATTTCCTAATAACAAACTGCCACAATAAATATTAACTGTAATTCCATCCTACACACACCCCAGACCCTGAAATTACAGTTCTAGTTCCTTTATTCAGTTGTTAAAAAGCATTATTTCCCTATTGTCCTCAGAAGTCTTTCTTTAAAGTTGGGGAATCATAAGGTATAGCAACAGACATCTGAAGAGTATAATGTTATACCTCTGAATCATATACAGCACTGTAAATCACTGTTACTTCAATAAAAAGAAAGAAGCTTTAAAACTGGGGATCACAGATGCTAGGCATTTTGCAATAGGCAGGAGAGTCTACAAAACACGCAGCTGCTCCCCCAAAATGTCCACAGCACCAGCCTGAAGCACTGCTTTCAGCTGGAGAGAAACCTTTGCGGGTTTCTCTGTTATGTTACATCTGTCTTTCCTCTTGTGAGACGGGTTTTCAGGTTTTTCTACACCCTATCTACCAAATAATTTTTCAGAAAAATGATACACCTAGTATATTTACTAGCTCTTTTTCATGTTTAAAATTTCTCTTATTTCATGACTGAATAGGTCTAGAATTTGAGATTCAGAATCCTTTGTCCTCATACTTCTGAAGACATTTTGACATTGCCAAGTAGCATACCCTCTTGGAAAAAAATTTAAGAGCCCAGTTTTCTTTCTTTATCATGCAACTGCTCTTTTTCTAGGATGCTATATCTTTTGTGTTCAAAACTCTCCCTAGTACGTCTCTAAGTGTAGTTCTTATTTCATCATTTCTTTTTGGTATTTAGAATCTGTATCCTTGAACTTTTTTCATTTCTCTTGGAAAGAACAAATAAAACCACAGGGGCGTGAAAAAGTCTTAGTCTTGCCAATGCTATAGTGCTAGGAAAAGGATTGATCAGGAAGATAAATAGATAAGATTGAAGGCTATCTTTTTTTTAAAATAAGTTTAGACCAGCGATACTTGGTCTTTTACAGGTAAGACTTTCCGTTTCTCAGAATGAGAGTCTCTGGAAGTAATGGACTATTTTCATTTTGCAATTTATTTAATTGCCTAGAGATGTAATTGAGAAACTTATCTGACAGAACCAGCAGTGCTTGGTTTCATATAGGAATGGGGAATCTTCTGCAAATTAGCCTACTTGTACAAAAGAATTAATAGACATTTGAAGACTTCTATAATAACACTTTTAATTCAGTCCAGCTATCTTTACCAAACCAATTTGGAGATAATTTCAGAAATTTTATTCAAATAAATGAAGGTTCAACTGGTTATCATTTTCACGATAAATCCCATCATCAGAATGCTACCCATTTCTCCTTGCTTCCTGATAAGCACATATCACTTTATTAATATTCATCCATTCATTTGTCACATTCTGGGGAGGAAGAAATAAATCCTCACCTCCCCATTTGATAGAGGATAGGATGGAAGTCCAAGGGAAATAACTGACATGCTGGTTTTTGTTTATTTATTTATTCAATCAGTCAACATGCTTAAGCTCTTTCTAAGGCTAAGCTCTTACTGACAACACAAAAATGACCAAGGAATTTTTTGTCTTCTGCATAAGATAAGCATGTAAAGAAGTCATTATTAATATAATGTCTACAGAGTATTTTCATATTAAAAAGAAATTTCACTAGGGTATCTGTTCAAAAATATCCCTTTAATATCTCTTTTAACAGCTGTGCCTCATTCAACACATAAACCAAAACCCTACCAATTCCTTTCACTCCCCAAACATTGTATTTCTATGGCTTGAACAACCTTTTGTTTGTCTAGAATGTGCCTCCTGTACCTTCTTCACAGACTCTTTAACTGCTACGTCCACTTAATGGAGCCTGATTGGAACTCTAGGGAAGCAAGTTACCACCAGCTCTTTGCTTTCTACTTTATCTTGTTTTACCCATTAGGCCTATGGAGTTGGTCTCCCCAAAAGGGTCAGATAAGTTTTTCTCAATAGGATGAGGGTAGACTTCTTGTTACCTCAGAACCAGAGGCCAGTGGGAGTTCTGTGACCCTCCAGAGAATTAGTATTTCTTCTGGAATACAGATTGCCTTAAGTTGAGAGCAGAGAGGGCCTTGAAGGCAAAGGAGAAACTTTTCTCTTTGCCTGTGTACCAGGCCCTTTTTCTAATCCAAGAAGCAGTAACTGCTCCCCCTTTTAGGATCTAGGAGAATGTAGTTTTTTGGGGGGTCTAATCCAGTTATAGGCTTATCAGTGAACATTCCCTCTCTGAGAATCTCATCATCATTCTCAGAGTAAAGATGAGGTCACTCCGGCTTGTCTGTCAAGTGAATTCCCCTCCCCTCTCTGCATTTAGGACCCTAAATGCAGGATAAATTTCCCTGGCCTGTTCTATTATTCTTTTTTCTTTTTTTTTTTAAATAAATTTTATTTTTATATTCCCCATACAATTGCAATCCCCTTATTTTGACCCCAATCCCTCCCCTCCCTGCCCCCCACCACCCATGGAGTGTCTCTGGTTCATAGTTGTTTGTTGATTTTGATTTTCACTTTCTTATAGTTATTCATTTTCCTGGTACCTTATTTAAGTTTTCTAGATTCCTGCTATGAGTGAGACCATCCGGTCACTCCTAGGTATTTACCCAAAGGACGGAGAAACATCAATTCCAAAGAGCACCTGCACCCCTATGTTTATAGCAGCACTGTTTACAATAGCTAAGCTTTGGAAACAGCCCAAATGCCCCAAAATAGATGACTGGATCAAGAAGATGTGGTACATTTACACCATGGAATATTACTCAGCATTCAAAAAAGATAAACACATGCAATTTGCAGCAACATGGATGGCGCTGGAAGGGATCATGCTCAGCGAAATAAGCCAGAAAGAAAAAGAAAAATACTGGATGGTCTCACTCATAGCTGTTCTATTATTCTTAAGAATTTACAACCATGGGGTCTCCCTGGTGGCGCAGTGGTTGAGCGCTGGGCTGCGAAGCTGCCCGCATTCTCTGCAGTGCTGGTTCGATCCCCGGCCATCGGTCGAGGGTCCCACATGGTGCGCAGACCTCTCCTGCCGCCTGCTGCTCCCCTCAGCAGTGTATTTTGTCAGTCTGCCTGTTCTGTTCCCTGCTCTGGCTCTGGTAAATTCTCTCTCCCTCCCACGCTTCTGATTGTACCCAGTGCTTGTATAAATAAATAAATAAATCTTTTTTTAAAAAAAGAATTTACAACCATGTAAATTCTCGATATGTATTATATTAAATTGATTTTTTCCTTTGTGAAACTGTCCAATGCCATTATGATTGCTCTGCTAGCCTGAGAAAAACCCAGAGGTGTAAGGGATGATTCCCTTTGTACCTGACAGGACTTACCATATGCTACTGCATTTATTTATGTGTATACTTGTCTCTCATCAAGCTGTGAATTCCTCAAAATCATGGATAATGCTTTATATTTTCATACACACTATTAATGTGCTGAGACATGGTAGGTAATTCAAAAAGTAGCTGACAACGGGGTTCTCAGCAGGTGTGCTGTGAGATGAGAATATGGCAGATTGCTTTTCTTCTCTCCTCTCAGTCTAAGTCAGTGGTTTTCAAAGTGTGGTCTCTGTGTCTGTAGTATAAATATCTGGGAATGTGTTAGAAAAGCAGTGTCCAGGCCTGCTGTACTCTGCCGCCAGGTCTGGGGATGGGACTCAGCATTCTGCGTTTTACAAATCTTCCAGGTATTTCTCATACAGGCTGAAGTATAAACAATTATCCTCCTGTGGGCACTGTGCCTGGTGGCCATTATACTTCTTGCCAAATGAAAGAGGTGGAGTAGATAAAATTAAGGAAGTCCTTAACATACCAGAAGATTAATTATATATAGGTTTTAAGAATTAGCCCCTAGAACAGAAGGTATATTTTCATGGGCGTGAATGTCACAGGAGAATCACATGAAACATGATGTCAAAAACCAGATAATGTGCCATGCAAGAAATAATAGAAATGGAGCACAGCATACCAGGGAGCTGTGAGCAGAAGATGAAGATAAATCATCAGGAAAGACAAACCACAGAACAGAAAGAAGAGCATGTGCACAGGGGCAGGAGTTGGTAGCAAAGTTCAAATAATTGTAAAAGGATTAGAGACTAGTTAACTGCCAAAGGAATGGTCAAGTCTTTGCTGCACCCAGAAGGCTGAGGGAAAATAGCAACATGAAAGAGAGACTCAAGCACTCTTGGTTGGAGGTAATTCATTAACTTCCTATGTGAGGAAGGACTGGAAGTCAATAGTAGACTCATATCTTCCAGAGTATCTACAACATTCTAATTGTGGAGAATAGCCTAGTTGTCAAGAGGATGGACTTGGTGTTCAACACAATGAGATTCTAATCCTGGCTTCTCCAATCAGCTGTGTGATCTGAATTTCAGTAGTCTTATCTACAAAATAGGAATAAACAATATGTCCCTCAAAAAAGATTTGTTTTAGTGATAAATGATGGATAACAAATGATAAAATGGCAGGGAAGCACCTTGTTCTAGTGGATAAATATAAGTTACTCAATACATGATAGTGGTTTTTTAGTTCAAGAATTTGGTCATAAGTTCCACATATAATAGCTATATCACCTGCATAGAATTTTCCATGACATGACAAAGTGATTCTCATATAAATTCCCTTGTGTCATGAATGCCAATTACAACCTCAGTCTACTCTGTGTGTGTGTGTGTGTGCAGGCAAACTTTATATTCTCATGGTGAACCTTCAGTTCTCTGCTACTTATTGTTAGGTTTATATTCCCTATTCCCATGATAGAAAAGGTTACTTGACTGAGAGAGTGGAACAATAGATTGCAGAACATCAGAGATACATTCTGTGGTATGATGCTATGAATTTAGTCAAAAAATATATGTCCTATATTGTGCCCTACTCAAAAACAAAAGATAATTTTTACTAAAAGTATGGGATGAAGGGCCCCATATTACTTCTTCCAACTTTTATTAAGAGGCTTCAAGGAATAAAGTGGGAATGGATTTGCTTTATTCGCCATCTGCTCACATTGATTTGATTTAACCCAGAGAGATTCTAGCAAAAATCTAATTTGTAGGACTTTAATCATGGTGTGGTGTAAAGAGAACTAGCTAGGATCTGAGTTTTAACTACCAGTTTTAGTTTATTAGGTGATAGATCTTAGGGAAATCCCTTCATCTTTCTGAACCTCAATATTGCTCACCTGTAAAATGAGGATGAGGCAATGTACCCACTCTCCTTCTATCTCCTTATTTTGAGGTGCTAATGCATGTGAATGCACTGTTTCAAATGTGCAAACATTAGCTATTCTCTTTTCAGAAGGATTTCCTCACATTTTACCAAAGGTTTCACACAAACCTGCCCGAAGCCTGACTGTTTTTAACGTGCTGGGAAATATCTGTAGCTGCATCTTGGTTTAGATCTGTAATCAATTCAAGCACAGAACAAACACCATAACCATCACCTTGCTTTGTTATATAATCAAACATTTCTGCCCTGTTAGAGAAATAAAAATTTCTTATGCTTTCAAATTGTCTACTGATGAGTGAACTGCATTTCCCACCCACCCCCAATTTTAGTCTTTAAAAAATGGAGACACGAAGTATAGTGTTTATTACAAGAGACATTAATAACAGCCTATTGAATAAATGCTGTCTGTGATATGTCAAGTAGTTCTAGAGTACTGTGCCTCACAGTTCAGAAAATAAAGCTAACCTAAAAAGCAGGTGGTGAATCCTAATTCAAGGAAAGGTGTTTGTTGTAACAGGTTGTTCTTAGAGCTAAGGAAAGACTTTACCATCTGTGTGAGCATAAGGTGTTCTGGTATTCGGGAAATGGTTAAATAAAGAGCTACTATGTAAGTTGTAGAGGGATGGCCAATCGCAAAAATAGAATATCGGATATGAATTTGCACTAAACTTGCATAGAGGCAGCATTGGGTAGAAGAAGACTGGTTTAAAATATGATCTAGATAGGTTAGATTACTACTTCTCTGCCTTATGCTGCAGGTTAGAGAAAGAATCTGAGCCTCTGTTTTCTTTTCCATTAAGTGAGGCTCATAAGCTCTGCCCTGACACATCACTGCTGATATAATGAGAAGTTGCACGTGAAGATATTTATCCTGGTGCCTCATCCAGGGAAAATTTTTTTTTTTATGACTTTTCTTGGTTTTCTTTTTCTCTGTCCATTTTCTTTTTCTTTCTTTCTTAGTCTTTTCTTTATCTTCCCTTTATCATCCAACTCATCCTTTATGGGGAGACTTACAGGTATTTTAGGAACTTATAGACTGACTTCAAGCTATCATTATTGTGAAAATGGCTGTATAATAGAATGTCTGGATATGAAAATATCTGTACTACCCATACTTACAGATGCAGGAAAATGAAAACTGGTAAGAGGCCAGAAAGGGAAGAACAAGGGCCTACATCAGAAACATGGTGGATTCTGCAGTGGGGGGAGGGAAGGCCTAAGGTAGACCTGGAATATTCTGAGGTGCCAGAGAATGCCAGCCCCATGATCATAAAACACAGGTGCAAGCTTGAAGGGCATCCCTTTGGTCAAATCATGGAGAATTGGAGAAGCAAAATAAATTATGATAGCAACAAATTATAACTCACTGAATAAAAGATATAAATGTATGATTCCACACAAATATGAATAATAAGATAAAAATAAATAAGGGAGAAGGGAAACTCTTCATTACAGTGGAATGTCAGGGAATGAATGTAGATAAAATGATGGTACTAGAAAATTACTGTTTGTAACCATAATAGTAAAAATTAATTCAGGCAAGAATTATCATGTTAAAAATTAGTGGGTGGGTATTTGTGAAGGAACAGGATATTTGCATCCCCCCCCCCAATACTTATTCACTATAATGGAAAAATAGTGACTTTACAGCGGGGAAATCTGGTGGGCACCATCTTCAGCAAGTAATCAGAGTTAACATCGTCAGTAATCAAACAAATGGCCACCAGGGTCTCCTGGCATAGCACCCTTGAGGAGTCCACGGTGTCTCCCCTGTGCTATCTGGGCAAACATGCACAACCTAAGTCCAATCATGAAGAACCAGTAACATCAGACAAATACAAATGGAAGGACAGTCCTCAGAAGTAACTGGTCTGTGCTCTTCCAAAATATCACTCATGAAACCCCTTTCCAGATTAAAGGAGACCAAAGAGGCATGGCAACCAAATAAAATATAGGATTCTAGATTAATTGGCTCCAGGAACAGAAGGAAATAATATTTTTTTCTTTTTACTAAGAAGCACACGATTGGGCATCACCATAACTTTAAGAAGGCCTGTTGTTTTAATGGTATCAATGCTAATTTCCTGATTTGGGTGGCTGTAATATGATTACATAGGAGAGAGTCCATGTCATCTTGGAAATAAACCCTGAAGTATTTAGAGAGGATCTCAGTTTGGGCTGCTCTAACAAAAAGACCATCCATCGGATGGTTTTTACAATAGTTATTTACTCTTCACACTGTTGGAGGCTGGGTGTCCAAGACAAAGCTGCCAGCTGATTTGGCGTCTGGTGAGAGGCTCAGTTTTTGGCAAATATATGGTCCTCTTGTCCCTGTGTCCTCACATGGCATAAGGGGTTGCTTATAGAGGAGGTGGTCTCAGATGACAAGGAGAGGGTGATGCAGATGACAAAAGAAAAGAAAGGGTCACTGAGCTCTCTGGGTCTTTCAGAAGAGCAATAATCCCATCCACCAGGAGTATATCCTTAGGACCTCACCACCTCCCAAAGGATCCCCCTCCTAACACAACCACATTGGGGTTAATATTTAACATGACATTTAGGGGGAGGGGAATTAAACATCGATTCTATGGCAGAGATAATGGGGCATTATGCCTGAACCTTAACATCAATTAATTCAGAGGAAAGATTATATATCTCCCTATCAATGGTAAAGGAAATGTGATAAAATATTAGCAATTGCGAAACCCAGATAAGGATAGACAGGATTTCTTCTTTGTACTACTCTTCCAATGTATTTTAAGAGTAAAATTATTTAAGAAAAAAGTTTTAAAAATTAAGACAGAATATCTGATAATGAACAGATTTTGACCCAAGTCACGGCTTCACTGATTAGCTGTGTAACAGTGAGAACCTTATTTAAATTCTCCATGTTCACGTTTTCTCATATTTAAATGGAAGAAATGGTAATGAAAATCTTCTGGATCATTAAAAGGATTGAATAAAATGAATTATACTAGGTACTTAGTTTAGTACTGTGTCTGAAATGTATTAAGCACTCAATACATGTAGCTATTTTTATTGTTACATTACAGACCTAAAACAAATAGCCTATCATTTCTCTTTTAGGACCTTCATTTGAAATTTCCCCATGTGTTCATAGGACCTTACATCTAACTTCATTTTACTACCAGCTAATACTTTGTCATAATTAGGCATTTGCATATCTGTCTTTCTCACTGTACACAGTTCCTTGGGGGTGGCAACCTGAGTTTTTCATCTTCGTGGGCCTAGTACTGAGCAAGTTGCATACACACCAAGGAATCCTGCAAACTACATGCAGGTGCTTATGACTGTAGTTGACTAAATGATGCCAAGGAGGGCATGGGAAGAGCACAGAAGCAAGTCCTATCAATTAAGAGATAGAAAAAAGATGCCATGTTTTTTGTACCAAGCAAATGTTTCTTCTGTTCTGTAAAGCTATGCATCACCTATAGTTAAGACTGAACATGAGACTCAAGTTCACTGGGTTGACCAGCCACAGGCAACTGACGGTTTGTGAAAGAGGAAAGAAAGGAGCCGAGTGGACGGATGCATTGCAAGGACTGTTCTTTGGAATTAGGCAGCCTGGACTTGGAAAATGATTCACCAAGATTGATCAAGTCTTTCACGATCAGCTGTAATTAAAGACCAATGAAGAATTCCAATTCCTTAGCTGCTTCTTAACCCAACATACAAAATTTTTGTGCCATGTTATAGGGTGGTTTTACAAAGCAGTCAGATGGGTACATCACAAAATCATTTATTTAGAATTCCACCTTGCTTCAGCCAAGGTATCCATTTCCAAGCTAGTATTACTGGAATTCTTTGTTTTTTTTTTTCCCTGTAATTATTGTGTTTGCCTCTCTCCTTGATCCATTTAAAGTACCACACATTGTTAGAATTGAAAGGGATTTTTTTCCCAACAGATTTATGTTCAAAGATGATTTTTCTTCCTTCTTAGATTATATGAAAGATTCTCAATATTTGCTCAAGTTACACTGCCCTTCAAATACCCTTTTTCATTTTGAGACACATCCACTGAAAACATTCCCCATAACAATTATTCTGTGGTCTTTGGAAGAAATTTGTCATTCAATTTGAAGGATGACTAAAAACGGTCAAATGTTTGTGCATCTAAATACAGTAAATGCCTCTCCAAATAAATATTAGCTTCATTTTTACTTGACATATTTACATAACTTCTTCAAATTGCTTTGTTTCTCTTTTCAAAATATACAAAGGGCTATTAAGGGAGATATTTGTAAGGATATATTTACTGTCAGATACCAAAGGTCTTTGGGTGTGTTTGTGTGAGTTTCTTCTTATACATAAAAAACACACTGTACATACATGTATGAAAATACAGCTAGAAAACAAGGCATGTCTACAATTTATTTTAATATGGAGTGAAGTCAGAAGATGAAAGTACGATTGAAAAATATTGAGGAAGTTAAAATTCTTTTCGATGAACAGGCACTGATAGAAACAATGCACAAATTTCTTGGGCCTCCCCGGTGGCGCAGCGGTTGAGCACTGGCTTGCGAAGCTGCCCGCAGCCTCTGTGGCGCCGGTTCGATCCCCGGCTGCTCCCCGGCCACCTGAGGAGGGTCCCACATGGCGCGCAGACCTCTCCTGCGCCCGCTGCTCCCCTCAGCAGTGTACTTTGGTCCTTCTGCCTGCTCTGCTCCCCGCTCTGGCTCTGGTGAATTCTCTCACCCTCCCGCGCTTCTGACTGTACCCAGTGCATGTATAAACGAAAACAAACAAATAAAGAAAGAAGAAAACATGCCTCTATAAAAAAAAAAATAAATAAAAAAAAAATAAAAGAAACAATGCACAAATTTCTAAAGAACAAGAAATCTTGAAGTATTAATTTGGCTGTATATTAGAGAAATATCCCATCACTATTTCAGGATCTTCAACTCATTAGTGTAATTAGTATTTCCCTGCCAGGGATTAAAAGAATCAACACATTGGCTATATCCTGGTAGGGAGTACTCTGAGGAATCTCATAAAAGATGAGCAAAAAAACACCTAATACAAGTTTGTCTCACTCAGGGACTTTTTAACTATCATATATGTCTCTTCTTTTTAAATAAATATTTTGAATTAAAGGAGAGGTTAAAAAAAATCCTAAATTACTTCCCTGTCAGGTATGTGTTACCACCAAATCTGGTAAGAAAAAATCAGTAAGTGGAGTGGCTATTAACAGAGTGCTCGGGCCTCCCTGGTGGCGCAAGGGGTTAAGATGCAACCTAGCAAGCTCTGCGCAGCCACTGCAACACAAGTTCAATCCCCGGCCAGGGAGCTACCCACATGGTGCCGCAGACCTCTCCTGTCTCGCCTGCTGCTCCCCTCAGCAGTGTATTTCAGTCAATGCACATGTTCTGTTCCCCACTCTGTCTCTGGTGAATACTCTCACCCCCCACACCTCTGGCCTGTACCCCAGTTCTTATATGCATAAATAAATAAATCTTTTTTAAAAAAGAAACAGAGTGCTCACCTATGTATCTACTCAAAAAATACAACAACATGAATTCAAAGGACAGATATTTCCTGTGTTCACTGCAGCACTACTTACAATGGCCATGCTAAGCCAACGACAGAAGAATGGATAGAGGATGCGGTGTATATACACAAAGGAATACTATTCAGCTATAAAAACATGAATTTTTGCCATTCATGACAAAATGGATGGAATTGGAAGGGATAATGCAAACTGAAGTCAGAAGGAGAAAGACAAATACCAGATGATCTCACTCATATGTGAACTATAAATAAACAAAGCAAAAGGATAAACTAAACCAAAAGAAGCCCTAGACATATGACTGCAGAACTAAGGTTACCAGAGGGGAAGGTGGGGAGCAATTGAGTGGGTACTCAATAGATGATGGTGGAGGACTCTCTGTGCTCTGGTGGTGGGTGTGGTGTGGACCTTTACCCTTAAAAACCAGACAGTGTTGGAAACAAATGCTCTGCCAATAAAATAATTATTACTAAAACCATAAAGAAATCAAGGGCTGGGCCTCCCCTGTGGCACAGTGGTTGAGCGCTAGGTTGCGAAGCTGCCTGCAGCCTCTGCAGCACTGGTTTGACCCCTCACCGATGGGCGAGGGTCCCACATGGTGCACAGACCTCTCCTGCTGCACCCGCTGCTCCCCTCAGCAGTGTATTTCATCAGTCTGCCTTTTCTGCTCTCCTCTCTGGCTCTGGTGGATTCTCTCACCGTCCCACGCTTCTGACTGTACCCCAGTGCTTGTATAAATAAATAAATAAATCTTAAAAAAAAAAGAAATCAAGGTCTTAGGAATTAAGGTGCCTGAATAACATGGTTTCATTTACGATACAGTTGTGTTTCCAGAATCACAGCATGACATCAACAGGCATCACATTCCATAAAGCATCTTGCATCTAGATGTAAGTTGAAAGCCTACATGCTCTATCAGAGTGTAGTTAAGGATTTTGGGGTGGGGGGGCTTCAGCTGGATCTCTACCACTGGGGTATTTCATCATCATGCAGTTGGGGTTGAGATCTGGTAGGGGAATCAAAACAACTTGCTACTTATATTATATGGCCTTTTTAGCCTGGATAGAAGTCTAAATTTCTTTCTATTTAAATACAGACCTTAATATATTTGAAAACTGAAAAAGTTAACTTGAGGAAGTAATGAGTAACTACACAAATACTATTCCTGTGATCCTTGGAAGCACAAGGTCATCCCAAAATCACTGTTATTTTGAAAAATTTATGAGAACTGAAGCAGGACCTATGTAAAAGGATAATTTATAAAGTTGAAATATATTAATAAACCCAAATAGTTTCTGGGAAGCATGGAATTCTGTTTAATTGAGTGGTTCTGTTTTGCATAGCAGATAATTTTTCCTGGGCAATAATGCCTACCAGGCTTTCTACTCTATCTTCCTTTCAAATGTCAATTTCTCAGCTCAGAATTCAGCTTAAACATCATGCACACAAACACAGGATTAGAGCAGAGAAATGCAAAGTCACCATCAGGCAAAGAATACAGTTACTTGATCAGAAAAAGGTGGTTTCAAAGGAAAGAAGAAATAGAAAGGAAAGAGGATATCAACCAGACAAGGTCACTCATTAACTCATTATCTTCAGTCACTATGGACATTGTCTTTGAGCTTTGGGGTATTCTAGGTAGGTACTGGGAATAGGAGCAGAAAAAAGGCATGCTTAAGAAGCCAGCACTATCCAAGTTTTTCCAAATGAAAAATAACAGAGTTCCCAGGGAAGCAAATGCTAACTCTTGCCCATCTGGCAGGAATATCCCTGTTATGGACCATCTGAGGCTGATGTAGGAAAATCTCTGAGTCACTTTGCTCCTTGCTCTGATTCCTTATCACAAAGAAGCCTGATTATAATAATATGCTTTCTTATATAATATGACAACAGAGAGAAAATGCCTTTGCTCTAAGCCCACAGGTATCCATAGAGGGAGGACTAGGCAGTACACTTCACGCTGTAATCGAATAGTCCTGCATTTCGGTTAATGGACTCCAGCCTCAATGTGGTATCACTGCAAACAAGTCTCACCAAATACTCCTGCATCTTCAGGACTGAGGACTCCAACCTGGAGGTGGCTCTGTTTTAACAACATCTTGCTCATGCCTTCCATTTAAATTTCTATGCACAACACTACCTCTTTTCTAGGTTACTTGACCATCTTTATACTTGTTTCATGTTGATGCAACCAAATGCAACAATATGGGCTTTCCACCATTTTTTCTGTTTGATATTCTAACTTTATAGACTTATGCCTGCCTCAGATTCTTACCAATTCTTAGCAATTGTTACTTTTTTTCTGGAATGTTCCTGTTGACTTCTCATCATTCTGGTCTCACTTCAACTGCCGCAACTGAGAGAGGCCTTCCCAGACTATCAATCTAAGGCACTGTCTTTGCCATCGCTTATTGTATTAATCATGCTTATGTTTCATGAATTTATGTTGTCTCCTCTTACTAAAATGTAAGGAGCCTGAAGGCAGAGACTTTGTTTGTTTTGACCTCCCAAGACCTCAAACAACAATTGCTGAATAAATATTTGCTTTATGAATGAATGAGTGAATGAAGATGGCTCATCAACGTGGTTTGGGAGTCTCAAGCAAGTTCCTTGAGGAAGGCACTTTTTTGAGCATGTTTCCACATCTGTAAAATAGGGATGTTATCTCCTTTTGGCGAGGATAAATTTAGATGATGTGTGTGAAAGTGTTTGCATCAATATATTTGTCAATAACTAAATATTTTAGTTTGCCTTCCTACCCCCTTTGAATATGCTTTTGGAAAGCAAAGAGTTATTTTTAAATTTATCTAATTAGTAACTAAGAAAATTACTTTGTGTTTTTCTCCTATATATTTTGAATATCTGGGCTCAAATCTCACTCTTCTTGCTTTCTACTTCCTTTTTGACTCAAATGCAATATTCTCATGTCACTAGAAGTAAGCCTGGAACATGTTTTTAAAAATCATTGTTTCATTTTTCTACCTCTTCATTCTGAGCAAGATACAACAGTGCAACTTACTTTCCTCAAATATTTATTGTCATTAATAAAAATAGCTACAATTACTAAGTATTACTATGTACTTGGCAATATACATTTTGCATATATTATTTCATCTAATTCTATCTCGTAAATATTATGAGATTCATAATATTTACATCAGTATTGTGATAATTACTGTAGATGATCACATTAAAATTCAAAGGGACCTGAAGATGGTCACACAGTTAATGAGTAGAAGAGAAGGACTATGAAGCCAGTTCTCTGATTCTGCTTTTAACTATTGTCCTATATCGCCTTCTCTGGCACTTATTGGGTCTTTAAGATCCAAAGATCACTAAAACACAGTCCTTTTCCTTGACAAGCAAGAAGGCCACTATTGCATGCAGAAAGGGAGACAAGCATTAACACCGGTGGGAGAAGTATAATAATAGAGTATATACACCTGCTGTGGCAGAGTGAATGACTTTGTATATGGAAATTTGGGTAAACCTTTAAAGAAAACTAGAAGTCTTCATACAGAAATGGATGAGGGGAGGGGAACTTTCCAGATCAAAGTTTAGAAGCAAGGGACAGCACAGTGTGCTGAAAAAAGACTGAGTATCCCTGAAGCTGAAACCTACAGTGAATTTGTGTGGGCGTGGGAGAGAGAAACGTGGCAGAATGCAGGGAAAAAGGGATGAACTGAGAATAAAGTTTTGGGGTGGATTGTTAAAGGGTTTGGACACTAGCCAATTTTACTTTGGCGAGGAACATCATCAGATCAGCATTTCAGAAAGATCATTCTAATTTTGACCTCCCTCATGCTTACTGGAATAAGAGCTCAGCTTTATTTCTAATGTCATCACCACTCAAAATGCAAACCCAGCCCCTTTTCAAAAGAATGCTTTATTATTGTTTTCAGATCCTACTGACTCAAACCATCCCATTTTTCTCTGCCGCTTCCTCTGAAACTCCTAATCACAATAGGTGATTAGTCATTAGGAAGGAGAAAACATTATCACTACTATTAACAGACAGGAGTGTTTCTTTGAACAACTGGTGTGTTAAATCTGTAATTATACTTCCATGTATGTATTTATGATTTTTCCTGCTTTATCCCCCGTCCTCCCTTCTTTGCTAACTGCAGAAAATGCTGAGGTTTTGGATTTCTTTAACAACCACTTCTGAAAGGATTTTCCTTTCAATTAAAAAGAACTACCCCATCCCATCCCCCAATTAGCCCAAATAATGACTTTTTAAATTCTTCTCAACCTGGTGCATACAATAGATTGGAAACATCATGTCCTCAGCCTGTCTGTTTGCAGCATGACATGTCTATCGACCTGGCAGGCACTCTGTGTCCTTGATTAGATTGTTGCTAATCAGGAGAGAACATTCCAACTGTGCTCTCTGGTGACACTGAGATTTGTGTTCAGGAAGAAGCTTATGTTTTTTGCCTCCCTCTGTCTCTTCAGTGATCACATTCAAGTGATTTTCCAACTTTTGTTGCTGTCTGCTACCTATACTAAATGAATACTAATAGTGTTTATAAAAACCTTTGTGCCCATCTAAGCTGTTAGCTTATTAAAGACATTTTCTTTGGAAGCATTTTCTTCTTTCAGGTTTATATTTTCTTTCCATCATATTCTGCCCTTGTCTTTCTTGAAAATGGAACACTTTTTTGGCACATTCAAAGGCAATGAAATCTTTTTATTGGACAGATATGGTCACTATAGGCATGGATGGAACCCTTGGCATCAAGGTCATCACCAAGGATCTTGAAAAACTCTTTAAAAATGAATAGCTTCTTTGCTTGGGAATTTAAACAAAGCAATAACACAAAGCCCCCAGATTAATTGCATTGAGAGAAGGCCGGAGATATTTCTCCTTGAGAAAACTCTTGATCAGTTCCCAAGATGTCCAAGATGATTAACTTCTGTGATTATCTTGGTCAACTTTTATATGACAAATTACCACATGACCTACAACCAACCATCCAGTACCCCTCACAAACATGAACTAAGAATCCTTTCTGTGTATACAGTCCTGCAAAAGTTCGCCTCTATCTGAAGGATGCATCCTTAGGAATTGCTGTGTCTATTGTGGAAGGGTAACTTGTTGCTTCACAAGTTGTCATCATCAGGACTCAAGCCAAGTACATGCTAGAAAGTCCCAACTGTTGATCGATGCAAGTACATCAGCTTGTTTAAAATACCATGGGGTTCTCCAGGCATTTCATTTCCTAATTGTGAACAATTATTTGCATTTAATTTAGATTTCATCTTGCTGCCTAGAAGTCAGATGGCAACACCACCAGAGCCAGAGGAAGTAATTACATAATCTTCAATATCTTTCCATCAATTAATTTATTTGGATGAGTTTAAATGGTAACATAAGGAAGTGCTTGATAGCGTTAGCTACAGGCAGGCAAGGGGGGGTGGTGATCGTAAAGTGAGTCATCCATATTCTCGAGCTCAGCCACATTATGGTTGGCTCATGCTAATTAAAGTAACACTACAATCTTGAATTTGCTTTTTAGCAAAGATAAATGGAAGTTCCAGAAGAGTTTGGGAATGTATCAAACATTTTATCCTGATAATTTACCAATGTTTTTATTGTTTATCTAATTATATTCTGAAAACCACAAGTTAGAGCTAATAATAACCCTTTTAAAAGTTGTTTTCTGTATGAAATGAGAATACATATGAAAAATCACCAGCTACTAGCCAATGGCTCTACTTTCTCAATGTATGAAAGTCACTGTTTTTTTTTTTTTTAAGATTTATTTATTTATTTATACAAGCACTGGGTACAGTCAGAAGCGCGGGAGGGTGAGAGAATTCACCAGAGTCAGAGCAGGGAGCAGAGCAGCCAGACTGATAAAGTACATTGCTGAGGGGAGCAGCGGGCGGCAGGAGAGTTCTGCGTGCCATGTGGGTCCCTCACCCGGAGGCCGGGGATGGAACCGGTGCTGCGGATGCTGCGGGCAGCTTTGCAACCCAGAGCTCAACCGTTGCGCCACGGGGAGGCCCCATTGCTTTTCTTACTGTTAATCTCAAATTATTTCTAGAAAAAAATATAAAGCAACAACTTTGAGACAAAATATCTCAATCAAAAAATGTTTTGCTAGAAATTTAGCTAGGAAAGGGGAAAGAGTTATTTCCTCCCATTCCTTTCAGTGCTAAGAGGAAGAAAATAGACCCAAATGACTAACCTTGGTTGTGGTAAGTTAGCACACATTTCAAGGAACTGTGGTTCTGGAACTTTTGGTGTCTGATGCCTGCTTTGTTGAACAAAAGACCATATATATTTCAACCTATTCTCAGATGCCAACCCCAAATAAACCAACCTTATACACCAGAGATTAAAAACAGTGATAAAGTAATAAGAAGAAAGGAAATTCATCTCTAGTTGCAGATCAACTATGCTTGGAACTGAGCCAGGCACCCGGTATGCGTTCAAGGGCAGACATTAGAATTCATCTGAATTTCTGCTTTTAAGTGCATCTTCTTTGTCCCATCCCTTGTACTAGTACTCTTGCACTCAAGCACTAAGATGGGTAACAAGGACGGGGGATGGAGTTTGGAAGAAGACAGCGGCAGTAAAAGCGGTAAAGCCAGACTCTCAGAGGAGATATTCTGAGGCCACCTGCCCCTCTCTCCTAGTTTCCCCCAGGCTTGCGGGTGGCCTTTCCACAGTGATCCTGAGATGATGGAAATAAACTGCATTGCTGCTCAGCGCCACGGGAGCAGCAGTACAGTGGCTGTCCAGACCTTCCAGGCTGCGCTTGTGAATTTCCAGTCACAAAGTAATTCAGATTAAAGGGACTTCCTCTTTTATCTTCTTTCTCCCTTCTCCCTCTGCTGACGGAGGAACATCGTTCTGATACCACAGGCACATTATCTCATCTGCTTTTCAAAAAGAAAACCTTTATAGCTTACTGAGGATTATGAGGCAATCATATTAATTCCATCCTTCTTAAGTGGTTTATCTGTATTGATAGGGGGTAGGCGATGGGCTGTGTCCCTCCACGCACACCCCACCCCTTACGCTGGGTGAGAACGCAGAGGTGCCACAAAATGGAAGCATAAGAGACAGTGACCTCTGAATACATCCCAAGGATAAGTATAAAAGGAATGCTTCAGGATTATCTATTATTTTGAATTGTTAACCTTCATCTTCCCCTCTAGAAAGAAAAATATTTACAGATTGACTTTCTTTAAGCCCTCGTTAAGGAAGAATGGTCCTACGCCATTACTCACATTTTCTTCATGAAAATTACAAATAGTTGAGCATGTGCCTTTAAGCAATCTTCCTTTATATCTTTCTTAATTTCTACATGGAATTCTTTCCCTTCTGCCTCTCTTTCTGGTCTCTTTTGTCTCTTTCCTATTCAACTTCACCTCTTCTTTTTAAGCTTCTTCTTTATTCAGTATTATATTAACCTAAGAGTCTCCTTAACACTACAGAGTTCCACATAGACTAGACAGTCCTGTCTTCCTCTAATTCATTAAAAGTCATCTTTGTAGGGCCTCCCCGGTGGCGCAGCGGTTGAGCGCTGGGTTGCGAAGCTGCCCGCAGCCTCTGCGGCGCCGGTTCGATCCCCGGCTGCTCCCCGGCCACCAGAGGAGGGTCTCACATGGCGTGCAGACCTCTCCTGCCGCCCGCTGCTCCCCTCAGCAGTGTACTTCGGTCCTTCTACCTGCTCTGCTCCCCGCTCTGGCTCTGGTGAATTCTCTCACCCTCCCGTGCTTCTGACTGTACCCAGTGCATGTATAAACAAAACAAACAAACAAACCAGCAAACAAATAAATAAAGCATGCCTCTATAAAAAAAAAAAAAAAATTAAAAAAAAAAAAGTCATCTTTGTAAACAAAAAGTTCCAGCCTCAGAAGGCATTGTGAAAATATTTGGCTTCTAAACTAAAAAGTGAAACCCTTAACATGTTTAGAAGTGCAAATGATGACTCAAAATCTTAGGATGGCTAATGAACATGTTCTTTGCAAATTCTGTGAAGTGACAATCACACACCAAGCTCCACATGCAATTTGAAATAGCTGAATAGTCAAATGCTACCACCTTCATTTTCAGTCATTTAAAATCCTCACCCAAAAAATGGCAGTGGACTCTGAAATTCAGCATAGACATAAGCAACTCATTGGTTTGCCCACAGCTCTGAATGATTCCAAGGGCTGTTGAAGTACATGACTGAGGCTTTTCTCCCTCTTTTCTATTTAAAGTTTCTTTTCCAGGCAGTGATGGTAATGAGGCCTCCACAGGTAAGTAGCCACAGTGAGGGATTTTCCATATCATACCATTTCAGTAAACTCATTATCTATGGAAGTGTAAGCATAATGAAAATGTGGAAAAGCTGGCAGGGAATCTCTGGAATCTTCTCAACCACTACCTCCAGTTAGAATTACTTTCTAATCAACTGACATGTTCCTGGAATCTCTAAAACTGAATTAAGCATAGACCACTATCTTATGCCATACACAAAAAAATAACTCAAAATGGATCAAAGACTTGGGTATAAGATCTGAAACCATAAAGTACACAGAAGAAAACATAGGCAACACTGCATGACATTGGCTTCAGTGATTGATGTCTTTGGCAACTTGACTCCAATGGCAAGGGAAACAAAGTAAGAATAAACAAATGGGACCACATCATACAAAAAAGCTTCTGCACGGAGAAAGAAACTATCATTATGATGAAATCCTACTGCATGGGAGAAAATATGTGCACATCATATATTCAACAAGGGACTAATAATATCCAAGATGTGCAAAGAATGTACACAGCTCAACAACAAGAAAACAAATAACTCAGTCAAAAGTGGGCAGAAGAGCTAAGTAGACACTTCTCCCAAGAAGACATACAGATGCTAACAGGCACATAAAAAAATGCTCATCATCACTTATCATGAGGGAAATGCAAATCAAAACCACAATGAGATAGCACCTCATACCCATGAGAATGACAAGTGTTGTGGATGTGGAGAAAAAAAGTGCCCTCGTACGCTGTTGGAAGGAATGTAGACTGGTTCAGCTACCTATGGAAAACAATTTGGAGTCGCCTCAAAACATTAAAAACAGATCTAACATTTATCCAGCAATTCCATTCATAGTATCTATCCAAAGTAGGTCAAAACACCAATTTGATTGTGGTGCACCCCTATGTTCAATGCACCAATATTTATAATAGCCAAGGGGCTTCCCTGGTGGCCTAGGGGTTAAGTCTCAGTGCCACCACAACAGCCTGGGCTCGATCCCTGGTCAGGGAGGTGGCCCACATGGCGCAGCAGGCCTCTCCTGTCTCTCCTGCCGCTCCCCTCAGCAGTGTATTTCAGTAGATCTGTCTATTCTGCTCCCCACTCTTATCTCTGGTGAATCCTCTCACCCCCACCCCCGCTCCTCTGGCCATAGCCCAGTTCTTCTATGCAAAAATAAATAAAATCTTTTAAAAAATTACAATAGCCAAGGTATGGAAACAACCTAAATGCCCAATGACAAATGAGGATAAAGAAGAATTCGTATTTCACACACAGAGTGAAATACTATTTAGCTACAAACAGACAAAATCTTGCTATTTTGGGGAGCAACTAGAAGGGATTATGCTAAGCAAAGTAAGTCAGACAGAAGAAGTCAAATACTTCATGATCTTACTCATATGTGGAATATAAAGCAAAACAAAGAAGCAGACAAAATTAAACCACAACAAACCCTAGAAAATGACTGCAGAACTGAGGCTACTAGAGGGGGAGGGTGGATTGTTGGGAAGGCGTCCAGTGGTTTATGGTGGAGTACTGTGGGTGCTTTGGTGTTAGGTGTGGTATCATATATTGAAGAGGTGTAAACCTTTGACCCTACATCATACAGTGTTGCAAAGCACTGTTAACCAAAAAATAAAAAAGTTGAGTTAAGCAAAATGGTTCATAGCATGAAATTTGGAGAAAAGAACCTTGCTCTAGAACCTTTATTAAGTTTCTTCTCATATCTAGAACTTCAGTTTGTCATAGATAGATGATGGTGATTAAAATGTTCCTCTTTCATAGGGTTGCTATGAACAACCCAGTAAATAATGCTGAAAAATTATTTAACACATTGCCAGGCAAATAGTAAAAGTTCAATTAATGGTATTTGCTATTCTTTTTATGTAGAGTTTTATTTTGTATTGTCTTCTGACCTCACAGAAACTGCTGGTCCTTTGTGCATATACAACTAAAAAGAAAAAAAAAAAACTTCAAAGTAACATCCTCCAGTTCCTGACATTTCATAATATAACATCTCATGGGCCTCCCCTGGTGGCGCAGTGGTTGAGCACTGGGCTGCGAGGCTGCCCACAGCCTCTGCAGCGCCAGTTCGATCCCCAGCCGCCGGCAAGGGTCCCACATGGCGCGCAGACCTCTCCTGCCGCCCGCTGCTCCCCTCAGCAGTGTACTTCGGTCCTTCTGCCTTTTCTGCTCTCCGCTCTGGCTCTGGTAAATTCTCTCACCCTCCCGCGCTTCTGACTGTACCCCGGTTATTGTATAAATAAATAAATCTTTTAAAAAAATAATATAACATCTCATGATAACAATGGTCAGGATAGGGGAGGTGAAGCTGATGTAACAACTCTAAAATCTAAATGACTTGCTAGAAAAAGGCTTATTTCTCAGTTATTTTGCAGACCATTGTCAGTTGGACAACTCATTCTCCTTGACAGCTCTCCTTCCTGGGTAACTCTGGGATCCAGTTCCTTTTGTCTTATAACACGGCTATCTAGAGGACTTTCAAGGAGGTGTTTGTGCGAGGCCTGGAGAGGGAGACAGCATTTCTGCCCACTTGCTGCTTGCCAGGATCAGCCACCTGGCACCCAAATAACTGTGACCCCAAGACAAAGAAGCAGAATGGTAAGCATGGAGGCCACCTATGCTCCTAGGATGGCCACGGCCAGGAGAGGTTATTGCCAGGTTCAGATGAGGCAAACATCTGCCTTTTCATCTAGACACAATATGAAGCTGTCTCAGAGATAGAGGTGTTTTGACTTGAGTCCTTCAGAACTGAGAGGTGAACACATTTCTTAATTTCCCTTTCCTATGCATCGTAAATGCTTTCAAATTAGTTTCAGATTTTCTTGCTTTTGCCTTTTGTTCATTCACTTTGCTGTGTGGAAACTTCTGAGGCAAATGGGCATGCAGTATTTGTTCCTATCCATTTAGTTAATTGGAATAAGAGCTGTGCAAAAGGAGAGAGCAAGAACTATAGCGACACGTATTACCAAGGCTGCGTCTCGAAAGCATATACTTGAGCAGAAGAAACAAATGGCGAAAAAGTGCATACTGTGTACTGCCATGCTCATACCTGGGGAAATAAATGATGGAGTGTTCAAAATTGAGCCTGTGAGCTGTCAAATTATACAGAGAGGTAGAGGAAGAAAAAGTTCACATCTGGGCATAGCGGTTCTCTTTGGCAAAGAGGAAAAGTTTCTCTCAGAAAGAAAAACTTGGGAGAGGGGACTTCAAAAGCTCTAGTTATGTTCCATCTTCTAACTGGTCACAAATGAGTGCACAAATCTTCATTTTCTTATCGGTTCTTAAGCTAGACAGATGATATTTTCTGTACATATTTAACAAAAACAATTAAGAGGTAAAATGAGAGCTGTAAGGAAGGCAATACATTTGTTCCTTGGTAATTTATTTTTCACCAAATTATGTTATTTTGCAAGTTCATATCTGGATAGGAGGTACTCAGATTATAATTGAATTTTAGATAGTTAATTCAATAGCTGCTGCCTAATTTCAAATTCAAAACAAGGTAAGTGGACCCCTCGCACTCCAAATTTATTACGTCTGATCTAAATTCCAGTGTGCTCCATTTATCTTTTGTTGTGGAACAAATCACCCCAACACTCAGTGGCTTAGAAGAGCAACACTGTGTTCTAGCTCATGATTTCTGTGGATCAGGATTCCAGGAAGTGCATGTGACTGGACATTTCTGACTCAGATCTCTATGGAGCTGAGTCCTGTGATAATTAGCGCTCTGGAGTTGGGGGTGGGGCTGGCTGGGCATCTCACCCCATCCACGTGATTTCAGGGCTCCATTTGGATCTTGCCACTCAGGATAATGGTCCTTCTTGGGATAGTGGTCCTGCTCACGATCTGGTGGCTTTGGGGCAGTCAGACAGCATACACAGGGACTAGGATCCAACGTGGAATTTTCACTGAATGTCACTGCAATAGAATTGCTTTTTTGTCTTCAGCTGGGAAGTTAGGTACTGTCATGTCTGTTGTAGTTTATTGGTTACAAGTGTGTCACCACCCCTCCCAGATGACAAGGGAAAGAAATTGGACTCCATCTCTTGATGGGAAAGTGGCATCTTCATAGGTGCTATTGCTGTTACCCCGGCAGAATATATCATCTGCCACACAGAGGTGGTTGGGATGGTGACCATATTATCTATCACCCAAATGGGATATTTTTTACACAAAAGGGGGATGTTATCAATAATTATAACAGGTGCAAATCTAGATTGTGCAGGGCATAGCACGACATATGGTCACCCCGGTAACGAAGCTTGAGAACTGGATTGGGCATTTCCTACCTGAAGATATTATTGAAAATACATCACCTTTGAGATCTGCTTCATCAGAATTCAGAAACTTTATCTCTCACAGACAAAATGCACAGACATCAGAAGATTTTTTTTTTTTAAAAAAAGAGTAATCAGAATGGAAAAATGTTTTGTAATTGTTCTGTGTTCTCACCCTCATTTTATCATGGATAGGTCACCCTTCCCTTCCACGGAGAGTCAAATATTTAAAATTGCAAGTTGAGAATATTATCAGTGACACACACAACAGAAAATTCAATGTCTCTAAACAACAGGCACTTTAAGCTCTACGTAGACATTCTTCTTGTGAATAATCATCCTACTCTTGTGGGGATTTAACCCTGAGTCTCCCATATCATGTTCCATGGAACACTACTACCACTACGTAACTGACAAAAATATTTTCCATGGTGAAAGCAGTATGTAAACCCTGAAAACTATAGCCCTCCTCTTGAGATTTGCAATTCACAGTATTAAAGGTTCTAAGAAGTCTCACAATAAGCAACTTGTTAAACTTTGTTCTTAGTCTCATCAAGCATTTCCAGAATTCATTTGACCATGGAAACAGTTTTTCTTCCCCCTGAACATCACCAATTAACACTTGTAGGATTAGTATTCTGTGAAATGCACTTTGGGGAACACTGCTTTAACCTAAGCCAGAACAGAGTCTTTTCAACATTCATCAAGAAACTTGGAATGATCAAATAGAAATAAATCAACCATTTTAAATAGAGAAGAACTGAGAAGGAGGTATTTGAACTGTTACTAACAGATTGATTAAGTATTTTAAAAAGTTTGTTGCTTCCAAGTATAAGGGCTTAGATTAATAAACTTGCCCTGGGCTAATTTTTAATGAACATGTTCATCAAATAAAACTTATTGTTCTAAAAAAAGGTACTCATAAGCACCAAGTACTAATGAGGACATAGATTAATGTTATTCACATTCTATATTGTCATAAGGAAAATAGAGCACAGATTTAATAGACTCTGCATTTTTCCACACTTTTTTAAGATGTACTAAATACAGATAGCCTTCCAGTGTTGGTGTAAGGTTTCTAGATTGGGAAGCATACTGGGAGTTTTCAGTATATGGAAGAGGACAGAGGGAGTACAGTTTTAAACACATAATGAAGATTTTTTAAATTCAGTGATATGGGGCATTAAACAATTTTTAGATACCTAAAAATTGATTCTTTAAAGACTGGAATTGAGCAAACTATTTTTTTTTTTTGCCATCCTTCCCTATTTTCCAGGACAAAAACCTGTCCTCTGTGTGTGGAACCTCCTTCTTTTCCTCTCCACATCTTTTGTTTTTATTTATTTATTTATTTATTTATTTTTTAAATAATAAATTTTATTTTTATATTCCCCCATACAATTGCAAATGCCCCATTCTGACCCCAATCCCTCCCCTCCCGGCCCCCACCCCCCAAAAAGTGTCTCTGGTTCATAGTTTTTTGTTGATTTTGATTTTCACTTTCTTATAGTTATTCATTTTCCTGGTCCCTTATTTAAGTTTTCTAGATTCCTGCTATGAGTGAGACCATCCGGTATTTTTCTTTTTCTTTTTGGCTTATTTCACTGAGCATGATCCCTTCCGGCGCCATCCATGTTTGAGCAAACTATTTTTACATATCTGTAAGTGCACTCATCATACAGAGTCCAAATTAACTTCAACTAGTCTATTTCATTAAAGGAAATAATACCAAGAAACTTCATATGACACTCAATATAAAAGAGAACAAATGGTGAAATAGTGAATTCTATGTTCTAATTAAAATATTACATGTTTATCTCATCTATTATACATGCGATATATGGCAGTGTGTTTACTACATATAGAAAACCAAAACTGTCTTGAGAAATTTTCAGTGATAAGATAAACCAGATAATGGTATACTTTAAATAGTTCTAAAGGATAAATTCTACTTCCAAACAAAAAAATACACCTCTTTATCTTCTGTTCTTTCATTATTTAATATTATCTAGAAATAGTTGAATCCTGGTTACGTGACAAAGCACTAATAACGGGTAAACATACTCAAAACTCATCCATTTAAGAAATACTCTGGAAGTTCTGAGAGGTACAACAGTTACAAGTATTGTCTCTGGAATCAGATCATCTGACTTTTATTAATTTATTCCATGAATGTTTGCTGTGGGTCAATAATATGTCAGGTGCTGTTGTCGGTATTATGGCTGCGGCAGTGAACAAAAGATGCCAGAAAATTCCTGCCTTTGTTTTGTGTAGCTTACCTTCAAGTGATAAAGCCAAAAAAAAAAATGTAAGAGTAAAACATAAAGTATGTTGGCAAACAATGTGTGCTGAGGAGAAGAATAAAGTAGCAACAAGGAAGAGGAAAAAATAACTGAGTAGGGGCTACTGTGATTTTAGCTGATTTGGGATGGTCTCATCTAGAAGGGGATGCTGGAGTAAGGGTCTGAAGATAATTAAAGAGTGAGCCCTATATACTGGGGAAGAGCATTCCAGGCAGCTGAACAGCCACTGCCAAGGCTCCAAGGCAGGCATATGTCTGAGATATTCGAGGAAATGTGGGGAGTTCACACAACCGGATGTGAACGAGAAAGGAGAAGCAGGAGTGGGGTGATAGGGCTGGCATGGGGGAAAGAGCGCAGGGTTGTGTAGACTGGTTTCTCCCGTAGGATGGGAAGCCCTATGAAGGTTCTGAGCAGTGGGGTTACTCTATCTGTTTATGTTTTAATCATATCACTCTGGCTTCTGGTCTGAGAGTAGACTGAAGGGAGGCAAGGGAAGACCCAGAGAGTCTAGAATAAGGCAAGTGCTTTAGTTCTGAGAGGTGGTGCTTTGGACAGGAAAGTAGTAAGAGGAGATCAGATTTTGCATGTTTTAAAGGAAAACAGGATGGGATGCACTGTGGGGAACAAGCAACATCAAATCCATGGATTTCTCTGTGAATCATTTATGATGTATGACAGTAGCACTCCACATAAGCTTTAGACCCACATACACACTCCCTTTAGAGCAAGCATCACAGTAGCCACAATCCAGTGTAGTCATGAAAGTTAAATAATGTGCAGAATATCTTAAATAATGCGCAGAAGATTCTGAACATCCATGATTATGTGTGGGTTCTACATATTTGTATCTATCTTAGGAATTAGCACAATGGTTTTCAACCTATTTTGATGACATTCCATAGTAAGGAAAATGCATTTGTATCACGGGCCAGTCATCCATCTCATGCACATAAAATACACATATGTATCTACATATAAATGGATATCTACCTATAAAGATATATTCACACACATATGAATACACACAGACACATAACTGACACACATCTTATGAAATAATACCCTTGCTGTGTGGGAAGAAAAGTGCTGTATTTTGGGGGTCAGAATGGGGCGTTTGCAATTGTATGGGGGAATATAAAAATAAAATTTAATATTTAAAAAAAAAAAAAAAAAAAAAAAAAAGTGCTGTATTTTATTTTCTTTTATGCTAATCTATTCTTCTTTATTTATTTTGTCATTAAAAATCTAATTACTACCCACAAAATTGTTTGCACAACCCACCAATGGGTTTGACTGAGAGCTTCATACCATGGAAAACAGTGGAATATCACATAGTGGGAACCATTTGTTTGTTGAATGAATACTTGTGATGGGGACATCTTCTTGCTAGTCCCCTTTTGCAGCCTGTCCAGCCATCTCTCTGGCAGAAAGGAGGAGACAAATGAGATATGCATTTCCTGCTTGGTAACTTGGACTCTGGGTCATTCTGCATTTGGGATATGTCCTTTTCTATAAACCACACAGCAGAAATATGCTATGGACTCTGACATCCCACTTATAATTTCAGCAGGTGTCATTACGCGCTGGCCTGCCACTGGTGTGACACCGGGCCTACGCAGCCAGCGACACCGAGCTCTGAGTGCTCTGGCCAGCACTGGACACCCAGTTCTCTGTACATGCTTTTTGCTTTTCTCGTGTTTTCCTGGCACCATCCGCATTCCCTGTTTCTCCCTTGGTCTATATTAGAGGTTCTGACTGGCCTGGAACAGATTGTCCTTTTCATTTTTAACTCCAGCACAAATTGCGAATTGGTACTTCCTTCAAACAACAAGAAGGAAGCACATGAAAGAGTGCTTCCCTCTGAGGGCTGTATTTTCTTCTCCACACCATCCTCGCAGGCACATGTGATCTCTGCCCAATTCCAGCGACTGAACCCCAAGGAAAATTTGAGTTTTTCTTCAGAGTTCATCCAGAATCAACCAGTGACTCCAAAGGAAGCCACCTTCTAAAGCCTCCGCCAGAGGTGCTGCAGTGCCCAGAGTACATTCAGACACACCCACTAATCTCTCCCACACATTTTTAAGAGTTCTGCTCTTATAAAATTACAGCCCCTGGCAAGAGGACCCTAGCACTGTACTAAAAAAAAAAAATGATTGGACTAACTAAATTTAAAGCAATCTGTGACTGGGCATTAAGTGTTTCTTGCTATATAGAAAATTACTACCCACCTGGCCTGCACCCGATGAGGTATATCAGCCGAGAGATGCTTGGGCACAAACTATGAGTAAGACCTGCATGTGTATTTGAAATAGGTTCATTTTGACACCAGAAATGAATAGTTTCACAAAATGCAGAACCTTAGATCTAGGTATGCTGACACAGTCCCAGCTTGTATAAAACAAATTAAACAGATTTCATCATTTACATCTTTTGAGGCATTTTATCACACATGAGTAAAATGAGATTAAAAGGAAAGACTGTTTTTTCTCTCAAGATCCACAAGAGTTACAAAAATTTAATCAAACCTGAGTTGACTGAGTAGAAATATTTGTAAAAGAGATAAACAAGCTCACACAGAACTGTGCCTCTGAGCAGCTTCTCTCCTTTCATTTCTGTATCTATTTCTTGCTCAATGCACGATATGAAATATCAATATTCACGGCCTTGAATGGGCGAACTACTGTCCATTGAAGCCACAATAAGAAACCCCAGGCACTGGTATTTTAGCCACATGAAGTGAGGGTCTTCTTTTGTCAAGTCTTTGCTTAGGGGAGAATATAAAAATGAAGAGACCAGCGTTCTCTACATACCAAGAAACTCTCATTAGGGAAGGAGAGTCAAAATCAACAATTAATGAAAATGGGGTGTGACGGCTATTTCTGCAGAACTGTGATGTTCTACAGTCCATGGCCGAGCTCTACTGTCTATGGCAATATACACCCTGGGAAAAGGGGCAGAATCGGGGAGTGCTTCATAGAGGGGGAAGCCTATAGGTCAATTTTTGCCACAGATGACACACTTCTCTCTACCTTTGCCTCATGTGGTAGTGAAGCACTTAACAATCCAGTCAGTTTTGCCATGGACGCCAGATTTCAATCTCAATTCTACCCTTTATAAACATATAAACATTCTACCCTTTATAGACAGAAACAGTTTCCCACCTCGTAGGGTTGTTGTGAGGGTTGAGAGATGATTTTTGCATGGTGATCTGTTGCTACCTTACCCACATGCCCTCACCATTGCCCCTTCAGGGCTGACTTTGCACCTGTGGGTTTTTGTTTTCTTTCTTTTTCTGGAGCGCTTTGCCTTCTCTGGCCACCAGAGCTTACTTACCCTGCCCACAAGTGGACCAGAATGAGCACCTCAAAGGAGTGCCCAGAGGCAATGACTCATGGGAGTTTTGCCATAAATATTCCAGTTCCTTTGACCTTTAGGTGAGAGTTCTGAGGTGCATGTTTTATATAGTTTCCCAGCTAGATTCAGCTCCAGTCACCCACAGTGGTCACTCCCTTTATAGCCTGTCTTTGACCTGCTATATTGGCTTCCCTCTACCTCCTTCCCTACTAATACTCCCTGCACCTTCCAAATAAACTGCTAGCATGTGAACACTTCTTGTGGCCTCTATGTCTGGGAAAACTGAAGCACTGAAGACAGCACGTTGCTAATTAGAAAGTGAAGAATGAGCCCTGGAGGAGCCACCCCTGTCTCGCTCTGGCCAGGTACTCATGCAGCCCATCCACTGCCTCCAGGACAGGGCTGGATGAGAAATCAGGCAATACATGTGCATCAGCTCTATCAGTTTTCTGTACCTCACCAAATTGCTATGGGTCCACTTTGTGCATATCCAAATTATATGTGTACAAGGCTGCTTGTGAATAATGCAGACTGCTAGCTCGCTCGTTTGCCTTTCCTCATTTCTCATTTTGAAGACTCTTTTGTGGATTACATGCTCAAACACAAAAATCGCATTACCATTTTTTGGTTTTCTAGCTAATATTCAGGAAAACACAAAGTGAGTGGATTTTGTCATTCACCTTTGTCACCATGTCCAAGGGACTATGTAAGGAATGGAATCGACGAATAACAGGGTCCTAAAACTGAAAAGAACTTGAAGATCATGTAGTCCCAATTCATCCTTTACAAACAGGACAACTCTGATTAAGAAAACTAAATGACCTATGGCCAGTGAATTTATTCTGTGCCTCCTGGTTGAGGACTCAGACAGACAGTGAAGTCGGGTACGCCCTGACAATGGTCCCCATTCCCTTCGGTCTCTGTCACTGTTGTCATTGTTTTCTACCTCTTTTTTCCATTTAAGACAATCAATCTGTGGATGCTTCTCTTTCCTCTATCAGTTCTGTTTTTAGAAAGGGACCGAAAATCACTCAGTGAAAATGACTTGAAGCATCTTCTACTGTGACACATATCAAGGATATTTTCATTTTAGCAGAAGTCAAACTGCTCAAGTTTTAGAAACCCACTGGTAGGAAGGGAAAGGGAGGTGAACAGAATTATTCTTTGCATGCCTGAAATCTCCCCATATACTAAATTCTCCTCTGAATATGTTGCTGAATATTAGGCATCATAGGCTTAAATGGTAATGCCAAGAGATACTGCAGCTAAGAAGGCATTTCACAGAACAACCCACGAGTGCTGGGGCGTCCATTTCTACAAGCTAACCTCCCAAGTGGGAAGTGACCTTTCCACAAAATAGATTTTCAATGTTCTTATTACCACAGTCCAGAAAACAGGAATCCCGAAGAGAAAATCCACCAAAGAGAACACAATTTTTGTATATAATAGAACTGTTGGGTAACAGGAAGGGATAGAATGTGGTAGAAAGTGCACACACATGAAAGGCCCAAGTTCTTGGTCACTTAACTCTTGCCCTCACTACCTCACAGGCACGTTGCAAGGACGACAGTAATTACAGGATGAGAATGTCAAGTATACAGGTATATAGTGTATGTGCTTAGAGTCATAAAGCATAAATATGTGTTCTGTTTTCTAGAAACAGCTGTTCATGGGCTTTTTGAAGTTTGAACGGTTTCTGTTAAGGTTCAACTTTGCTATCAAACAATGCAGGGACTCCAAGCTGGAACCATACACAGGAAACATGAAATATGTAATTCCCGTCACTGCCAATTTTCATTGCATTGTCTATTGTCTGCAGTTTGGAAAGGTGTTAAGAAAACTACACATCAGTTACCACCACCAGTTATAAATTTCAGATACCCTTTCTGAAGAATAGATGAGAAGCAGGGGAAAAATTAAAATCTGAGAATTCGCTAATTAGAAGTAAGTCTTGTTAAATGTTGTCATTTATTATATGAGACACTAAGTGGGTGGCTGACCTTCCTAAGGCCAATAACTATGCTATTCTGGGTTCCCCCTGAAGCAATGGAGAGTCAAGGAGGCACCAGGGAAAGGAGACACAGGAGGGTGGGGAGTCAACACAGGATAGATTATCAAGGCAATTACCACTGTGGGACAACGGAGCTGAAGCCTGTTGGAAAACTCCAGAAGCCAGTGCCTCTGAGATTTCCTATTTAATGCAAAGCAAGTGAGTGGGAGTTTTTACCTCACTGTTTGAGGGTGAGGTTGCCCCTGAGAGACAGTAATACCTCAACACTTGCAGCCTGTGACTGACAGTGAGGTGAGGTGTTAGCTCCAGCCATTTCCTTCTTGAATGTTCTCAAAGTGGTGCTGGTACTGTGCAGAGGGTTCTGTGCACTGAGGTAGTAAGAGCCAGGAGACAAGGGCAGGGTCCAGAGAGTACCTGTTCCACACTGCGAAGCAGCAGAGCCAAAACTTTAATCGAAACCTTTAGATGCCGAGTCAGGCAAAATCCTCTCCAGCTGCCTTTACGATCCCTCATCTCTGCCTTCTACCCATGTTAGGTTCTCTACTGAATTCTTGGAAGAAAGCAGGAAGTACATGAGCTGTTTCCCCAGCCAGTGTACACTCAAAATATGGAGTGATAGTTATGCAATGGAGTTACCTCGGTGGTTTTATTTAAACATTTATTATTTATTTATTTATGCATACAAGAATTGGGGTGTAGGCCAGAGGTGCAGGGGCTGAGATGATTCACCAGAGACAGAGTGGGGAGCATAACAGGCAGATCTACTGAAATACACTGCTGAGGGGAGCAGCAGGCGAGACAGGAGAGGTCTGCTGCGCCATGTGGGTCACCTCCCTGGCCAGGGATTGAACTCAGGCCATAGCAGTGATAGTGCTGAGACTTAACTCCTAGGCCACCAGAGAGGCCCCTTCCTTGGTGTTTGAAAACATTTATTTTCAAAGGCAACATTCAGTCAGTCACACTATTTGGGAATTTCTAACTGAACTGAAAAGAGTCTATGGTTGCTTTACTGACTAAGGAGAGTACATGATCTACATGACATGCACCTCAAAGACATCTTTACAGACACAAGACCCAAAGCAGTGATAGTGAAGGCAAAGATAAACAGCTCGGACTACATCTTCTGCACAGCAAAAGAGACAATAACCAAAACAAAGTGAAACCCCACCGACTGAGAGAACATTTTTGTACACAACACTAATGATAAAGGACTGATCACAAAAATCTACAAAGAGCTGATGAGACTCAACAAAAACAAAGAAAATAATCCAGTCAAAAAATGGGCAGAAGAGCTAAAAAGAAACTTCTCCAAAGAGGAAATGCAAATGGCCAAGAGGCATATGAAAAAATGTTCAACATCACTTGCAATCAGGGAAATGCAAATCAAAACTACCATGAGATACCATCTCACACCAGTGAGAATGGCACATATTAAAAAAACTAGCAACAACAAATGTTGGCGAGGGTGTGGAGAAAAAGGAACTCTTCTGCACTGTTGGTGGAAGTGCAAACTGGTCCAACCACTATGGAAAGCTGTGTGGAGATTCCTCAACCTACTAAAGATAGAGCTCCCATAGGATCCAGCAATTCCACTCCTAGGTATTTACCCAAAGGACACAGAAACATCAATTCCAAAGAGCACCTGCACCCCTATGTTTATAGCAGCACTATTTACAATAGCTAAGCTTTGGAAACAACCCAAATGCCCAAAAATAGATGACTGGATCAAGAAGATGTGGTACATATATACCATGGAATATTACTCAGCATTCAAAAAAGATAAACACACGCAATTTGCAGCAACATGGATGGCGCTGGAAGGGATCGTGCTCAGCAAAATAAGCCAGAAAGAAAAAGAAAAATACCAGATGGTCTCACTCATAGCAGGAATCTAGAAAACCTAAATAAGGGACCAGGAAAAAGACTAATTATAGTAAAGTAAAAATCAAAATCAACAAACAACTATAAACAGAGACACACTATGGGGGAAAGCGGGGAAAGGAGGAATTGGGGTCAAAATAAGGGGGTTGCAATTGTATGGGGAATATAAAAATAAAATTTAAAAAATTTAAAAAAAAAGAATGCTAAGATTATGCAAGAAGAGACTGTAGAAATGTGGGAAAGCTTCAAATGGTTTTTCAAATATATACACAAATTTTTAAAATATATTTCTGCCAGTGTCAGTGTGCTTACTGCAGGGGTTGGTAAGCCCCCAGAATGCATCAGGACTCCCAACTCCACCGCTGTCTATCGGGGGATTAGTCATCCTATTATGTAAAGAATTAGGGCTGCTCTAGGGATTTACACTACTTCATTGACCACATGGATCTAGATCCCAAGTATTTTTTTCTATAGAGTGGAATTTGGAGTGCAGACACTATGACAACCCAAAGATTAACATGGTTAAAACAACGGACGGTGGTGGAGGACTATGGGTACTTTGGCTGTGGGTGTGGTGTGGTAACAACACCTGAAGGGGGGATTCTAAACCTCTAAATCATACACAGCATTGTAGGCCAATGATGCCTCAATAAAAAACAAAACAATAAACAACACTCCCACAAATTAGAATAAGTTAGAGAATCACAAGGGTGCTGTTTCTGTTGTCATTTCTGTGGTGGTTCTTTCATTTTTATTAACATTTATTCCTTTTAATTTTTTTGGTATCAGAAATAAACCAGTTATTAAACTGAAAAAAAAAAAAAGTCATGCGAATGGGTCCTAGGGCAACCTGACAGTGAGGCAAGGCAGAAAGAATGACAACAACAATAAACCAAGGCAACACTTAAACTAACCAGTTAATATCATGAATTCCTCCCTAATGAGCAACGTGAGTGACTCTTGGCATTTGCCATCATTAGTGGTCACTGTCTTCTAGGAAGGAAGTGTCTTTGTGGATATGAATCCCAAGCTGACTCTCTAAGAGCCAACATTTGACTTAAACTTGTTTTTTTATAATTATATTTATTTATATATATTTTACATCATTCTTCCTTTTTGCACAATGTATGCTTTCTCCTCTTGGGTGTAGTCCCTGCAAAATTCCCACCACCATTCACCCGTGCACCATTGTCATGGTCCCTTGTGTTCTTCCCTCCCCTGTTTTGATCCCTCTTCCTCTCTCTCCCCTGCAGAATGCCTCTGATTTATAGTTGCTGGCTAATTACTATTATTTTTTATCCCAATCCTTTATTTGGTTCCCCTATATTCCTCCTATAAGTGAAACCACCCAATATTTTTCTTTTCCTTCTGACTTATTTCACTGGGCATAAGCCCTCCCAGCTCCACCCAAGTTGCTGTGAATGGCATGAGTTTATCTTTTTTGATTGCTGAATAGTATTCCATTGTTTATTGACTTATACAAATATTTAACCACCAGGGTACAAGGGCATTCTCTCTGGCTCCTCCCCAAGTAATGCAGGAGAAGGGAAGGCAGTTCCAGGCTAGGAGAAGGCCTGCTCACGCATCATGGTGGCCCAAGCACGTCCTAGCTTTACCCCCTCACGATGAATCCAAGAAAGTCACACAGAAGCAATTTGTGTGACAACTGACTCAATCACTCCTACCTCCTCTCAAACTTCCTCCAGTAAGTTCTCTTCCCTGAGGACAGCAGGCGCCGATACTTTCTCCCTACTCAAAGAGTACAGGGCACTGGGGGTTATTTGGCCAAGAAAAAAAATGTCTATTCTATGAAGTGCTGAATGATAACGATGCAAGATCCTGAAGTAGGCAGTGCAAAGGATGATTCCATCGTTTTAATATAAAATTAATCCAATTTCATAAGCATGTTATAAAATATTGTATTCCTTTAGAATATTCTTTTTTAATGTTGCTATACATTAAATTAGCACTTTCTTTAAAAAATAGATAACTTCTCTGCCAATCAAGAATCCCATTATCCTAAGTTTGCATCTTTTACTTTGAAGTGTTGATTCCATTTCAAGTGATATTGAAAGTTGGAAAGACAGTTCAAAAAATGGAAGTCCTGTCATCCAAATGCAGATAACTTTCTGTTTAGCTTCTGCCAGCACCGGTAGTCGAGAGTATGCATTCCACAGAAGAAGAGAGCACTGAACTTAAATTCTCCTGCCCTATGGAATGTTTTCTGCTTAACACGATGCTTTGAAAGGGGCAAAGAATAACATATATATAGCATTTTCAGTTCTGGGCTGTTTTAATGTGGGCAAAGTGAAGGTATGAGGTGGCAATTACATGGATAATCCAGATTAAAGACACAATAGTGGCTTAGCTACTAGCTTTAGAGCATTGTTTAGTGGAATATTTGGATCTGTTTCTGGAACCCCCTAAAATCCAATGTATCTTTTGTTTTTTCTCCCCAATTCAGATGTGTCGAAATCAGTACTATCAGCATCCTGCCACATTAAAAAAAAGTATTCTCTCCTTCTGTATATTTTACTCCCAAGGAAGTTAACTCACCCATGAAAACGGTGAAGAGGTTGCTCATCTGCCCTCCATTCCCTTGGTTACCCTCACTGTCCGGTCCTCATCATAGCTTGTGTATTATGGCTCTAAATTCCTAGCTATATTTCTCTTTCCATTCCTACTCTCGCTTTGCAGCATCACATGGCCAATTTTTTTTTAAAGACATTCTTTTCCTTGCAGTCATCTCTTTCCTTAAAAACCCATTTCCTACCACATTAAATGGAAATTTCTTTAATTTTAAATGTTATTCAAAACAGTGTCCATCTCTGACCAAACTTGACCTAATCCATTGAGTACGGTGATAACTTTTTCCACTTAGCATTTCCCATTCACCCATTCCTCTAGATTGCTGGGTAGCTAAGATATAGAAATAAGGCAGCTAAATAAGCTGGGGGCAAGATCAAATTCGGATCTTGTGAACAATAGTAAGGCACTTCTTCTCTTCATCCAGAAAGGAATGAGAAACTACTGAAGAGTGTTAAACAGCAGAGTGATAGGATCAGATATTTTTATAGGAAGATCTGAGTGCATTTTAGAGAACAGAATTGAAATGTAAGATGGATTATCTGTTGACAACTCAGTATCACTGCAACCACTTCTAAATTCTCTCCTCTACCCCTCCATTTCTCAGTACTTTTCTACCACTTCATTTGTATGTATTGCTTTACATTACAGTTTGTTAATGAGAGGCAGCCGTGCAAGATTTGGAAAGCAGCAAAGAAGGCAAGGCGATCGTTCTCTTGAAGCAGCTACAATAAGACCAGAAAGAAAATGTAACGTTCACAGCAGCTTCCTGGGGACTACTGAGAAGCACCAACTTGGGTGCTTTAGGGTGAGTCTTTAGGTGTCAGTTTCCCTGATCTTTAACTTCAACTTCCTTGTCCTTTGCTCCCACAGTTCTTCCAATAGCCACAAACTATTTCCTACACCAAGCTCTCTGCAGCTAACATAAGCAGAGTGACTTCTGTTCCCTAACTCACTCTGACTGATAAAGAGGAGGTGAAAAACAAGGGTGAGAGATCTGTTAGGAGTTTGCATTTGTGACCCACATGGGACGAGACGAAGGGAGTCTGAATTTGTTTAATGGCAACAGGACTGGCAGGGGCAGTAAAAGGTGCCTGGAGAGTGGAATGATTGGGCTTGCTGGTTGATGACATGGAAGGGGAAAGAAAATTTCCAGTGATCTCCCAGTTTCTGACTTGAGCCATGAGACAGCCAGTAAAGCCATTCTCTTTGACAGGTTACAAAGGAGGAGAAGCAGGTTTGGAAGAGAGTTGCTGATAATTTCAGTACACTCATTTGGGGCTGCCGTGGACCGTCAAATACAGCTGTCTGGTAGATAGTACTTTACACGAGTCTGAAGGTAATAAAAATAATTAGAGCTGTGGACTTTGTAGTTATCAGCATGAAATGATAACGCTGTGTTTGTGAGTGAACTAACCCATGGGGAATAAGAAAGAACACAAAAAATAGAGGCCAGAGAGCAGCCCGAAAAAGATCAACGAGCCTAAATGTACTAAATAAAAGTGGTCCATAAAGGAAATTGAGAAAGAACAGCCAGCAAGTCATTTCCCAGAATCCCCACAGGGAGGGATGGGGTTAGGGCCCTCAACCATGCAGGACAGACACATCTTACAAAAGGTTGGGAGGAGGAAAGAACCAGAGGGAATATAGGGTTGATGGTCAGACACTGAGATAATTGCTGTCTGATGTCTACATATTCTGTGAAGCAAGGGGCTGGCTCAAATGCAGGGGGTAAGAGGAGCAGGTGATGAGGTCAAAGATCTGAGGAGCGTAGAGGTTTGAAAAAAGTCTTTGTGAAGAATGGGACAGAGAATTTATTGGGAAGAAGGAGAGGACAGAGATTGTGTCCCCACTGTGCCATAAACCAGGTGGGAGCCCTTGCAGATTCTTTTATTCCCTTTAAAGCTCCTGTCCTCACAGCCAGGTAGATGAGGGAGCTAGGTTACATGATCTTCTAGAGCCTTTGGAATCCCATGGTGACATTAGTAATTCCCTTTTCATCTATCCAGATGGCAGCCACTGGTCCAGACCCAGTGTAAGTTCCATATGCTCTGAGAAGATTCTTACAAGTCCCAGGCTGAGGGATTGTTGGCAGCTTATGCTCATATATATTACTATTTGCCTTATTGTGATTCTGTAAATATTGGTGACTGCTCAACTAATGGAGGACACCATGATTCAGGCTCTGAGACAGAAGGTAGAAAACAGCGGGCAAAGGGATTTATGATAGTGAACAGGAGTTCTGGAAATTTCCCTCTCCAAAACATCTCCCAATCTTCTGTCTCTGACATCTGGACTTCTTGCACTGAACACCTACTTCTTGCTGTTATGGGTAGCCTCTCCTCCTGATCATTTTTGGAAAAAAATCAATGCACATGAAGAGGTGACTCATTTGTCCCCTAGTTCCTCAGTGGGAATTACTCTCCCAGTACACAGCCATGCCGAAGTGAGTGAGTAGTTACAAAAATGGAGAAACAGATGTAGAAAGAAGAGAGATCAGTAAATAAATATTTCAAAAAAAAATTTCCATTTGTGTTTACTATCGAGGGAGGGGGTAACCCAAGATGGAGCGCCAAACATTAAACAGGCAGGCCTCATATGCACGTAAGAAGTGCATAACAATACATTTTCAGTGATGGGAGGTTCTTACAGGGAAAGGCAACCAAACATCCTTCTGCAGATGGGAAAAACAGAGGCCAGAGGTAGCCCAATGCCATATAATTGGTTATAGCAGACTTCATTCCAGAACCTGGGATTTCATTCACCCTGTCTGCTTCTGACCATTCAATCCTATTCCAGGTGCCCTTTCTTTAATGAGTTCTATCCATTCTTCGTTGGAAAAGTCATCCCTCTTCACTGATCCCAGCAAAAAACACCCTTGCAGAGGGCCCATGCTTTCTTCTGATTTTCATTCTAAAGAGATTAGAGGATGTCAACTTTCAAATGTGGCACTTACCAGATCCTAGGTTTAAGATGTTCTCCCCCTGCCAGCTGCAAACACAGAGCTACTTGGAAAGTTACATATTCTATTAATATCCAGCCAATAGAAAAATAGTTGCCAATAAATAATGGTCTTTTCAGCATTCAATTCCTCAGCTTGCATCAACTGACAGTGATTTCTGTCCATCATTCTTGGTTTTCAACCCTGTAATTGCTCTCAAGCCATTTATTTAATGTCATGTAAATGTGTACATGATTGTCATCACATATTAATCTTTTGGGTGGAATGGCATTAAGCTTTTAGGGGAAATAAATGAGGTCCCTTAATTTGCTTTTATCTTGCTTCTTGCATTGTACTTATTAAAATAACACATGCTTATCAAGTTGGGATTTCTTTTTATAAGTCGGTAATGATTTGTTAACCATTATGCATTTCTAATGCTGCATAATCCTTTCCCTGAACACTCTTTCACATCTCTTCATGGTTTAAGATGGATCTTCTGATCTCTAAACTTCCTGAATTTGCTTTTGACCTTTCATAAATGTGATGAATTCTAGTCTTTTCTGATAATGTGTTATTCTATAATGCATTGTTTGGTGTTATCTGTGTTTCAGTTTTACAGTCCAGACACACGTCTGACCTCCTGTGGGACAGAACGAGGGAGAGATCAGGCAGCCCGGGCAGGGGTTGCACCAGGAAGAATCAAGGCACCATTACTAAATAACTGTCAGGATATACAGCCCAGAGCAGCCAAATGGTGAGATTAGAGGACCGAGGGTCAAAGTGAGGAAGAAGGAACTGGGGCTAGTTTAAGAAGGCTGTTTGTCAGCCTGTGGTCTTATCACAGCAGCAATTGTAGACAGAAGAATAGTAGAGACTGCCACAGACTTCGCTAGCCAGGAGGAAAAAGTGACTCAGCAAAGGACTCTAGATTCCACCAGGAAAAACAAGCAGGAAATAAAGCAGAGCCTACACGTCAGATGACAAACCCAGCAATTATTAATTAAAGAACAGTCCAAAGCCAAGATTCTCGAACTTTGATCCAAGGTCAAAAAGCAAAGAGCTTCCAAACTCATGATCTGGGATCCTTAGTTTGTCTCTGACTTGAGAGCATTTTGCTTTTCCCCTCCAAGCGCCCAGGCTTGGCTGAGCCTGTAGGTCAAGGTTAGGAGGCTCCAGCTGTGAGATCTGGATGACTGTTCAAAAGAGAATAGGACTGGCTGGGATTATGAGTTAGAAAAGGATTCTCAGCCAAATGCTCTTTAGCCTTTCTCAGTGTGTTTAAATTTCACAGAGGTAATTCATCTGGATTTCATGGTTTACTGGCCCTGAATTGTTCCATAGGGTTAACTATCTTCGCCAAAGTAAATAAAAAGCCTTTAATATCTTTTGCAGAAAAGAAAAGTGATATTGAAGTCTTAGGTATGGCCTTCAGGTTTCCAACACCCCTTCCCCACCCCCAGCTCGTAAGTCTAAAGCAAAACTTCTCAATGGCACAGTCTCTCTGTATTAGAAATTCTGGATTTTATGATCCCTCCGTAGCCATGACAGCTTTAATTGAAGGCCTCTAAAGATACCCAGTTTGCAGCCTCCCCTGGTGGCGAGGTGGTTGAGTGCTGGGCTGCGAGGCTGCCTGCAGCCTCTGCAGCGCCGGTTCGTTCCCTGGCCACCGGCGAGGGTCCCACAAAAAAAAAAAAAAAAAAGATACCCAGTTTGGTGAAAAATTGTCATTACAAATATGCAACACTTTTGTTTAAGCTGTATCTTCTACAAAGTTATTAATGTTTTATTATTTCATGTCTACCTCTCTTGGCTGGATACTGAAATAATTATTAGAGGTGGACTAATTCAGAGATTACAGAGGCTTCATGTGAGATTTTAACTTTATGTGAGTCAAGAAATATCTTTAGAACTCGAACCTTTTCTTATCTAAAAATGCACATATGGATACCAAACATGTAGACATTTTCAGAAGCTTCAAACTATCCCCAAGAAGTATCCACAGCCACCATGTTAAGGATCTCTGCCTGGGCCCAGCAGGCCAATGGAGGTGGGGAAGCCAGGATCTACAAGGGTTACCTGGTTTGCAAACCTTGAGCAGCATAGCTGGTGAGCCGCTCCCACTCTGGCTCATGTTACCTTCAGCACAGCTCTGTCTTTACCCTCACAGAACACTGGCCCTTTCCTGCACTGAACCGTGAATATCCCGCAGCCAAAACCCACATCTCTACTATTTTTATAGCCCTAGCCCACGAGGCCTGCCACACAGAAGACGTGATACTTGTTTCAAACACAAGTCTATATTCAATGATCCACAAACGAGAAGTCAGAGGGCTGGATTCTGGCCACTTCCTTACGTGGCCACTAACGGACTCCCCCACTTCTTCAAAAACTTGGTGTAACTTACTTAACATTCTGATTTTCAGTCTCTTCATCTTATGACTAGGGATAATACCACATACTTGCAGACAAAATAAATACTGCACATACAATCCTATATGCATGCTGATTATCCTTCTTCTGATCTAACAATTAAGCATTTGGGACACAGTCTGTGTCTGAGAGACTACCGTGTGGTCTGAGAGCCCAAGTTTCAAGGCCCTGTGGAAATAAACAACACTGAGATTGGAGAAAAAGAAAGAAAATCGATCTTGTAGACAACTCTTGCAGGTTTCTGAGACAAGCATCAAAACCAGGCTAAGATTAGAATTGGGTCCCAGAGGACCTCATATCCCCCCATCTTTCTGTTGGCGAGAAAGCTCTAGCTTCTTGTCACGACTGTCTGCTGCTTGGAGCCCTCACCTCACTGATGTAAACAGAAGAAAAACAATAAAAACAGGGGACTTTATGGAGCATTCAAAAGTTTCCTATGGACTGAACTACTTTGCCAAAGGCATCTTCTTTCTAACAAGCAGTGAGGAAATGAAGCAGCAGGAAGAGCTATTGGGTGAGGAATGTGGGAGAAGGTGCCTCCCCTCACCCCGTCTCATCACATTAATTGATCCAAATGATAGCTTTTGCTGCCTCTGTACTGTTCATCACAGACCTGGTGGCAGGGAAGGCTGATATGGTGACGGCCAATCAGATGTCTCTGCCCCTGGACTTCAGCAGCTGTGACTCATCCGCAGCCAATTAGATGCCTTCAGTCAGGGAAAACTCTCCTCACCAGGGTAGAAACAAGCTCTGCACGCTGCTGACCTTTACATCAGCAACTCGTGTTTCTGATCACGATGGTGAAAGGCCAGCGTGGGCCTGGAAGCCCACCCTGCCTCAGGAGAAGAATGCCTTCGCTGTGCTTTGACGCGAGGCCGGTGTGCTATTTGGTGCTCTTCCTGCTTCCCTCTTTGCCTCACAGGCAGCTCTCAGCTCTGTCTCAGAAACCCTAATTGCTCTTTGCGGGGTAGATTTGCTGGCTGCCTTTTTCTCTGGGGAGCCCACAGCTATGCCACAGCGTTTAAAGCTGGGACTCACTGGGACTCACTGTGCCTTTCAAGAGAGGTTGTTCTGCTCATCCTGTTAGAGACTGCACAGCCCCCATGCACTCAGTGGCCTGGGTTGACAAGGTAGCTGAGACTTTTGTATAAAGCACTGGTAACTCAGCCACTATCCTAGCATCTGTGGATCTGAGCTGAACTCTAGTATTCTTGTCTGTTTTTCTCCTTGCTCTCATCTGTGTGTGTGTGTGTGTGTGTGTGTGTGTGTGTGTGTGTGTGTGTGTGTGTGAGAGAGAGAGAGAGAGAGAGAGAGAGACTCTTTTGCTGCAGAATTTAATTCCATCCAGAGATTTTCTTTGTACCTATTTCTTGACCTACAGCTCCTGTTTCAGCAACCATGTTTCTTTTATGCCTAAAATAATGGAGAACATTCAAAGTCAAGGGTGATTCACAGAGTCCTAGAAAGTTTTACTGATGCTGTGCAACCTGCCTCATGATGAACTTTTCTGATTCAAAAAGATCCATTTCCAGATAAAACTCAAAGAACTTACAGGAAAATGTTTTCACTTGCAGAATTTCATGGCGTCTCCCTCATAGTCACCATTCATCACCACAACAGGCCGGTTGCTGTGAGAAAAAGAGGACAAAGGCTGTATTCTATTTGATGTATTGTAGGACATCAACCAAAGCACAAGTAGGCCCTCAAGCCTTCCTTTGTTTATTAACTTAATGGTATAATGTAAAATTAATGAACTTTTCCTCATAAATCAGTTATAGTAGCCAGGGCTCTCCTGAGAAACACAACCAACAGGGTTTGTGTGTGTAATTTTTTTTAAAAGAACTTGGATCATGTAATTGTGACGAGTTGGCAAGTTCGAAATATGGACCCTTGGGATGGGGATGTTAGAAATTTAGAGTTAAATGTTGCAATTAAATGCTTAAACAGGCTTAAAGGCTATTTGCTCTAGAATTTTTCATGCATGGGGGAGGTCACTTTTTTCCCTGGTCTTCAGATGATTGGATGAGGTCTACTCATTAAGAGAGCAATTAGCTTTATTCAAAGACCAATGATTTACATGTTAATCTCATCCAAAACCACCCCCTATAGAAATATCTAGAATCATGTCTGACCTCATATTTGGGCACTATGACCCAGCTAAGCTGACACATATGACTGGTAACCATTACAGTCAACACTTTTGAAATTTTTCATAAATGAGGAGTTAGCCTGGTCCTATATGCCTAGATACTTCACAAAATCTGCCCTTTTTACTAAGTTTATATCCTTGTGAATTCGAAAGATGAGGTAAAGTAAAAAAGATGAGGGAAAGATGAGAAAGATGAGTAAAGCAAAAAAGATAGAGGGGAAAAAAGATAAGGCGCAGAAGTAGATGTTTTCCACCTCAAAACACCCTAAGCTACAACCCGTCTTAAAATTTTGTATGATGATTCCAGATAGTGTGTGAACAAACATACAAATTGTTGCATATTTAAAGGTTAGTAGAAAAATATAACCAGCATGCCCAGATTGGGACAATAGATACTATTTCTGAGAATAAAGCTATGTATAAAAAAGTCTGCTGAAATATATTATGTAGATAATAGTACAAAGTGATCCAGAAAAAAAACAAAAACAAAAACAAGAACAACTGCTGTTCAGAAAGAAAATCGAGGCTCTAAGGCCAAAGAGTGAGCGCTGAGTAAGAATTTCTGCTTAGAAGTTTTCCTGCCTAGCAGGGAATCTAATCAAGCACAAGGCTTATGCTCTGGGGGATGTGGCTTGGAGGAGAAAATTCTAGGTAGATTCAAACAACAACACTGAAAACGCAGTCTCTGAGGTCCTCTCATTGACTGGCCTCATGGGGGCTGATCTGTCAGGCCATGTGTAAGTGCTGAGCTGGTTGTCAGTGGATTGTCTGATTTAGAAGCATGGTGCCCACGTTCTCACTATACACTCATGGCTCCTGATTTAGGATCAGGCTGATCTAGTTGCTTTAAGGTAAGCAAGGCCTGTGCTTCTGTCAGGGCCCTTCACTGCCCAAAGTATATTCCTTTTCGAGATGTTTCTTTTCAGCTGCCTATGCCCACCTAGGCTTGTCTCTATGACTCTTGCTGAATGCATTGGGGGATGAAGGCTATACCAAAGCTTTCTTTGCTACCTGAGATATACTAAGAAATCCATCTGGAAAGGATGAGGGCAACGAAGTCAAGAATGATTGTATTGGGCCTCCCCTGGTGGCGCAGGCAGTTGAGTGCAGCACTGTGAAGCTGTCCGCAGCCTCTGCAGCGCCGGTTCGCACCCAGCCGGCGAGCGAGGGTCCCACATGGCGCAGAAGACCTCTCCTGTCACGCCCGCTGCTCCCCTCAGCAGCGTATTTTGTCAGTCTGCCTGTTCTGTTCCCTGCTCTGTCTCTGGTGAATCCTCTCACCTTCCCATGCTTCTGGACTGTACACTGGTTCTTGTATAAATAAATAAATCTTAAAAAAAAATGATTGTGTTTAGGCCAGGATCTCCATGCTGGGCCACACACACAGCACACTGACATTTGAGCCAGTTGTTTTGGTTTTTAATTTTGAATGCTAATCTTTCAATCTCCTCAGGCATGGCTAGCAGAATAAAGGTTATACTTACATTAAGTGTGCAAATGGAGACATTCTCTCATATAATTTACTAAAGTTAATTTGATCTTGAAACTCTATTGTAGCTAGTGCAAAAATTCAATTTTAGACATTCAGAAGAACTGAGTTTTCCCAATATTTTTTAGCTAATTCAGAGTTTTGCCCCCTATCTGCTCTGTCCCTGCCCCCCGAAATGACAACAGAGTTTTGGAAATGGGGGGGTGTTCATACGGCTTTCAGGCATTAAGTAGAATAGGCATTGGTCTGCTGTCATCTTCTGTGTGTCTCCTGCTAATCTGTAACTCATTTCCTCTGACTTTGGACATCAGTCTCTAAATCCTGCTTCATTTGCAGAAATTTATGTTGCTTTCCTGGGTTCTGATTCTTAATCTGAGTTTTCCATACCTTTATGCCTCTCTCTCTCTTCCACCTCTGTAATTCTGTCTCTACTTCTGCAATTTGTGCACTTTGGAAGGAAGGACATAGGACGTGTTCACATGCTTTTCATGACTGCAGTCACAAAACCAACAAGAAGGGCCACCCTTGTAGACCGGTGCCATGTAGACCTGGTCTGGGTCTTCTCTCGAGCTCACAAGCCATCTTGGCAATGGAGGGTCTCCCCCACAGGATTGCCACCCCTTTACCCCCATGATCTCCATTCGGAGAATTCAAGGTGGTCATGTGCACACACACAGGGTCCCCTCCAATCACAAATGTCTGGGGTTTCTGTAATCCAGCCCCAGTGGTGACATTGAGCTTAGACTGATGAGGGCCCTGGGTCTCCATCTGGGCACATTACAAAGGTAGATTTCAGGGAAAAGTGCAGTTAGAAAAAGGATTGGTGGATTTGTATGCAAACGTGTGGTTCCACATGCTGTATTTTCTTTCCTAATGGTTTTGCCACAGGGCAGAAACAGTAAATGGGAGTGAAAAGCCATACTCCGAAAGCTACAGGGAACAATAGAGGAATGTAGTATCTTCTCTGCAATAACCATAAGCAGGCAAAAAAAAAAAAAGGGGGGGGGTGGGCAGGGAAACTGAAAAAAAGTAAAGACTAAGAATTCTAAAGCCCCAAAGTACAAGAACTGAAAGCCACTGCTACCTGATCTATCTAGCAGAATGGGCCTGTGGCTTTTAAAATACTTTAGGATCACTGAGAAAATGGACTTCTCCTTTAACCTTGAAGAGAAGCTAAATTAAGCAGTAAAGTGATCAAAAGTAATTGAGAAAAGTTCCTAGTGTTCAACATTTTTCTAATCTTAGTCTATATTGTGTTGTGATATTTAAGCCCATTTAATATTTTGATAAGCAGTTACATTTTTTTGCCCCCCCCCAAAGTTACATTTTTTTAAAAGATTTATTTATTTATTCATACAAGCACTGGGTACAGTCAGAAGCGTGGGAGGGTGAGAGAATTCACCAGAGCCAGAGTGGGGAGCAGAGCAGGCAGAAGGACCGAAGTACACTGCTGAGGGGAGCAGCGGGCGCGGCAGGAGAGGTCTGTGTGCCATGTGGGACCGTCCTCCGGTGGCTGGGAATTGAACAGGCGCTGCAGAGGCTGCAGGCATCTTCGCAGCCCAGCACTCAACCGCTGTGCCACCAGGGGTGGCCCAGAAGTTACATTTTTGATAGAAAAAAATGATTGTTTGAATTTTGCATACCTATTAAAAATATGTATTTATACTTGGGGACGGCAAACATTGGCCAAGGAGACAAATGTAGCCTACCACCTGCTTTTGTAAATAAAGCGTGATGGAACAAAGCCACCTCAATTTGTTTACATATTTTCTATGACTGCAGTGGGGGAGTAGTGGCAACAGAGACAGTATAGCCCTCGAAGTCTCAAACATTTACTGTCCTGCCTTTTACAGGAACAGTCTGCTGACCCCTGATTGACATGAGGCCTCATATCACCATCCACCTAGTGTAAATTATAACAATTGCTCACATAGTGTTTATGAGAAATAAGGACATTCCACAGGCCTGGCCTAATACAATCACATTTCTAATTTTTTTTTAAGATTTATGTATTTATGTATACTGGGGTGCAGGCCAGAGGTGCGGGTATGGGGGTGAGAGGATTCAGCAGAGACAGAGCAGGGAACAGAACAGGCAGACTGACTGAAATACACTGCTGAGGGGAGCAGCGGGTGAGTCAGGAGAGGTCTGCTGCGCCATGTGGGTCACCTCCCTGGGCAGGGATCGAACTCATGCGGCAGTGGCTGCCTATAGCTTCATAGTGCGGATCCTTAACCCACTGCACCACCACAGAGGCCCCACATTTCTGATTGATAGACAATACAATTTATCACAAAAGAAACCATCGTTCACCATCTTGTCCCACCACTAATATGCTAATTAAGATCTATGAAAAATAGTTAAATCTTTATTTCTCTTCATGAACACCGCTCTGAGCACCCTTACTTTTTGTGTTACTACCATTTTTCTGGGTTTTTGAAAATTTTACCGAGGCAGCATTGGTTTCCAGCACTGAATGTGATGAAGAGGTACAGGATCACACCTCTTGAGATGTATGTTGCGTACCACACCCTGACCGAGGCACCCACACTACCATTTTCTTTGAATTTTCCCATTGCCATCAGTAGTACTGACATGGTATGAATTGTTCATGCCCAAAATTTCCATCTCTTCCTTACCTATAAATATTATTTATATGCTGTCATTTGAAAATGTCCCATACCTAAACCAGTGGTTCTCAGCCCTGCTGCATATCACAATCCTCTGCAGAGTTTTTCAAACGTGCCAAAGCCCTGGCACCACCCCAGTAATAAAATCACCATTTATTGGGGAGGGGACCAATGTATTAGCACAAACTCTGTACAGTCTGAGCTGAGAACCAGAGATGGAAATATAGCTAGCCTGTGTTCATGACATGCATTTCATGAATTAGAATGTAACCTCTGGTATTTTCCAGAGAAAGGTAAAACAACATCAAGTCTGGGAACTCACAGAACCCTTCTCTAGACCTCCGCCTGGCAATCTAGATGGGTATTCAGACTTACAAATACAGAAGCATAAACATCTAGGAAAAGAAACTGGGTCATGATTAATTAAAAGTGAACATAAACAAACCATCTCTCTGAATAAAAAAATTACTTTTCCTGGAAAATGGAGGCTGACAAGGTTGTGCGATTTCATCCAATATTTGGCAACACGAAAAGGAAACAAGAGCCCAACTTTGAGGAGAAGCTTTTGTTTTCTTTGCGTTGAGTCCCAGGCACGACTTGCCCCCAGCCTGCTCCAAGTGCTCCTCTCAGTTTACTTGGGCACCTGAAGTAGTTGTCAGAGACCCGCCTCCAGCTTTGCTGTAAACTAAGATTGTAGAAACAGGGACGTGTCTGCCCTGATTCAAGAGTTCTCGAAAGCTCTTGTGCCACAGCTACCTGAAGCTTTCCTTTACACATTTTCCATTCCTATCTTTGCACTTCAGTGGTTCCATTCCAATGCTTCATGTTTCTCCTCACCCAGACCTCATTCTAATTCACTCAGGGCTCATGCTGTCAGCCTCCTGGCTCACAGGCCTATTTCTCCAGCTCCTGTCCCTCCCGGCTCCTTCTGACATGCTCTATGTGATCTCAAAGTGGTAAGTAGTTTTCTTCAGATTTTCAGACAGATCAGAGTTTAGGTTTCATTTCTTTCTTTTCTCAAATTAGCACTTCTCTGTCCTGTGTACATTTGATTATATTTTTCAAATTCCCTCTAAGTGTCCCATGCTCATCTTCAATCTATAGGAATATGTTTCTAATTGATAGCGACATCTGGGCAAGACACATCTTAATTGCTTTCTATTATTTGCATAAATCTTCCATAAAATACAAAGTGGGTTCTTAAACTTACTAATGAATAAACATGTTAGCCCATACAGGTGAAGTGTTAATTGCTTTTCTCAGTTAACATTTTGAATGACAGCCTGATACAGGTGAGCTGTCAAATTTGGGCGTGTCCCTGAATTTGGCTTCTTTACCCATTCAATCCCTCATTTTGCAAGTGATCTAACTTGTCACAACAGCAGCTTTGAGAATTTTCATTCTTAAGGATAGAATATTTTTCCAGAGTTGAGTTAAATTTATTCAAGAATTTTAATAAATCAAACATGTGTTTTTCCTCATTCAAAACAGCATAGACAGATCTGAAGGCCTTGGTTAAAAGCTCAGGAATTGTTAAATAACATTATTCACCTCTGTCTCTACTAGCATAAATTATAGATCTATGTATACACACATGTAAGTTTCAAGTAGCTACTTCTGAAATTATTATATAATTTGACTGGAGCATATTCTTTATTGTATGTGTTCAGTTCAGAATATATTAAACTAATAAATGATCTCAGAACACACACAGGCTAATAGTGGAGGAAAGCAAACTAACATAATGAGGGACAAATGTGTTTCTGGAAGTTCATCCACAAAATAGGTTAGCAATGTAGATAGGGGAAAGTTAATAATAAGTTGGAATGTTTTCTTGTTTAGAACAAGTGAAGCCTGTCATGAGCATTATCTGTAGAGTCTTAGAGTTGGAACTGAAACATTTACACTCATTTGTTTACAAGCCAACACAATATGTCATTCCAGGTACATGTGCCCACATCTCCCTCCTGATCATGCTGAATTATACTCTACTTGAGGTAAGCCAACATGCATGAAACATTTCTTCATTTATACTTCCCCTTAAGCTATTTTCTTCCTCTTACGATTTTTGTGTGGTTGGTTGTGCGGTCCTTGGTGCAATCTTTCTTTTATTCTCTCTCTCTCTCTCTCTCTCTGTATATTACATCATCCTTTATTTTTGTACAATGTATGATTTCCTGTAAATTCCCCACCACCATTCCAGGAATTACCACAGTTCCTTGTTCTCTTTCTACCCCGTCCTGATCCTTCTCCCTCCTCCTGCTCTACTAGTGTATGGTTTCCTGTTGATTTTGATTTTTACTTTATTATAGTTATTTTTTTTTTCCCAGATCCCTTATTTGGTTCCTCTACATAATATCAGATGGCTTCACTCACTCACTTTCTTTTATTCTTAACAAGCATCATTATTAGCCTCTAGGGGGAGCTCGTCTACCCTATACCCTTGCTACTTAACAGGTGATCTGGAAAACAACTGCATCAGCATCAACTGGGCACTTTCTAGATGGGCAGAACATGTCCCACCCCAGCCCACAGAATGAGGACTTGCCTTTAACAAGATCCCCAGCTGACTCATTTTCATAGTAAAGTTGGAGAACCACTTTTTCCTCCCTCCTTCCACTCTCCTTAAGGGAGCATCTGGGGACTCCATCAGCAGACAGAATTTTTCAGTTCAAGAGCAAACTGCTGAAGGGTAACATCCCACGTGGTAATATCTCTTTTTGGATGAACTTCCTCCAATGACACAGGAGATAGGGCAGCTTAACTAAGTGACAATTAGATTCTGAGTTTAGGTCCCACTCCTTCCTCGTGCTTACTATAAAATTTGGGGCAGAGGATCTTTGTTATATTCCCTTGACAGAAAAAAACAGGAATGATGTAGTTTATGAAGTCAATTTTTGTTGAGAAACAGTACAGCATGATAGTTAAGAGCACGAGCTCTGAAGAAAAGGCTCCTGGACTCAAATCCTGGCTTCAAAAGTCATGAACTGTGTGACTTTTTGGCAAATCTGAACCTTTCTGTGTATAATGGGGATGATAATAATAGTACTTACATTGTGGGATGGTTGTAAGAATAAAGGAGTTGATACATAAAGCATATAGAACCAGTGCCTAGCACGTGATAATTAAATTAAGAAAAAACAATTACTATTATTGGGCACATGGATACCTCCATTTCTCTAGTTTCAAGAGTGCAAATCAAAAATGGTAAAACACTCTTTGGAAACCTTTATGTTAGCTGTTAGTCAGGTTCTCCTGGGAAATGCAACTGCGAGAAAATTTGAGGGCAGTTCCCAACATGTAAGAGCAGAGATCCTGAGGGTGCTATCACAAATTACTTATGTTCAATAGATTAGATTACCCCTCTCAAAATCAAGAGTTTGGAAAGTATGATTTGAGTCATATCAGAGTGTGCTGATATTAAATGCCTGCCCCATAGGGTTACGCATAAGGGTACGATATATGGACCTTCATATAAAATGGGTCAGATTTGTTCCTAGGCTGATCACCAAGCATGGTCCAAACCCCAAGCAGTCATCTTGAAAGTGTGTGCTGAGTCTCACAACTGGGGCAGGAGGACACTGCCATACCTTTAATGAAAACATTAACTCGGAGTGCAGGCCTTGGTGGGCTACTGTTGTGTGTCGGGCACACCCATTTCAGTGTTGTTATTCTTACACTGCTGTACCCTGCCACCAATATAAGGCTTTCTAAAACTATGGGGGAGAAAATACATTCACTGCATTGCCCTGAACTTTCTGCCTTCCAAACACTAACCCTGTATTCACTTCCAGGGATGGCAGCTTCTCATTCATGAGGAAGCTCAGACTACTGACTGCAGGCAGGAGTCCTGCTGTGTTTACACTGCTGAGGGCCTCCAATCTTGAAAATAATGATTCACTCTTCATTTTTTTTTGGTGCATACCAGAATTGGGGTGTAGGGCAGAGGTGTGTGGGTGGGAGGTGAGAGAATTCACCAGAGACAGAGTGGGGAGCAGAACAGGCAGATTTACTGAAATACACCGCTGAGGGGAGCAGCAGGAGAGACAGGAGAGGTCTACTGCGCCATATGTGGGTTAACTCCCTAGACCGGGATTGAACTCATTCCTTAGCAGTGATAGTGCTGAGACTTAAGCCCTAGGCCACCAGGGAGGCCCTCTTAATATTCTTAATAAGACTTACTCTTAATTGACATTATCATTCAGCTCTTGAATGCAGAAACAGCCTTTAAGTTCTTTGAGCCCAATCTTAGTAGACTATTTTATGAATCTACCTCTATGCCAAAGTTGCCAAAAGCCACAGATGACAGTAACACCAATAAAACCCTAAATTCATACTATGTAATTTAAAATTGTCAGTTGTTTACCAGCAAAAATAGTTCTTTAATGACGCAGTTCCCAAAATCCTTGAGGCAGAACCTAGAGGTATCCAGACCCCTCATGAGATCCACAAGATTTCCTTTGTCAACCTGTGAGGTCAGTGTGTGCCCACCATCCTCAGTCACCTGCTTCCTGTTCAGTTTACTCCCCTAGCTTGTCCTGTCATTTGTGAATTTAAATGAGTTGAAGATTTACTAAAGTGTTTATCAATGGAAAACCAATAGCATCATAGTTGGGCCGGGGCTTGCGCAACCCCAGCAGGTAGAATTGGTCAGAATGCAGCCTTACACTCTCACCCCCTGTGAGACTGCTTCAGTTTCAGAGATGCCTGCTCGGCCTCACTCACTCAGCAACCGCTTCCGTACAGCCTACTTTACAATGCAAAACTCAGCCTCATGGCAGCAATGGCGCTCAGCTCAATGGCTAAGAGCGAGCTCTCCTACAAAACAAATGAAGGCGCCCTGACGTGTCCCCTTGGCCGACTGACTTCTGACTTTCATGATGTAAATCTTCCCTCCATTTCTGATTGCCAGTGACTGATGTGACTGACTTCACTGAATACAGAGCCAGGAACTGATGCACACAGCAGCTCACAGCAGCTGGATCAGCTAACTCCAGCTCACCACTGCATGGTGGCCCGTATCCAAACACTGATGAGGTGGGAGGAGAAAGGCCTGGCTAACGCAGGACAACTCAGAAGGGATTGGCTGAGGCTGTTGTCAGGGTAGCATCGCAGCTCAACCTTTCCATCCACTCAGTTCGGTTTCCTCTCACCCCCTCTCAGGGATTAGTCCCAAGGACACTCCTTAATAAGCACCCTGCATCTGAAATTCTGTCTGCTTCCCGGGAAACCCAACCTGTGATGATCATTTTTATTCATCTCTGTGTGCTGCCTTACATACCCTTCTGTTTTAAAGAAGAAAATGCACATGTTGTTTTACTTTCTGTAAAACAGAGAATCAGATTTAAATATTAATGGCAAGACAACAGCTTGTAAAGAAGACAATTGGAATGACAACTGTCATTTTCATAAGCTAACAGATACTTTTCATAAGCTAAGATACCTCCATAAGACACAGTAATGCTCTCTAAAGTCTATTTTTTGAGACCACTGAGTCAGAAAAAAACACGGCACACTTTATAATGCAAAAGGAAAGAAGGATTTGTGATGAAATTTATTCCATAAGTGTGTGCTGAGCTAGAAGGGCTCACTATGTCAGGGCCGAGCACTAGCATTACATGTACTAACACCATGGGGGAAAAGTCAGGCTGGAGTAGCCCAAAGCTTTCATTATGATAAGAGAGGACAGGAAAGGGATTTTAGCAAATGTAGTTCTACACACCTATATTTTGGTCCAGTTGACAAGATTCTTCTGGACCTGGTACTGTTTTCCTTTATGCCATGTCACCACTGGAGGCACAGATTCTCCCACTCCCAGGAAACTCCTGGAGATTGATGGAGGGTGTCTCTCCCCAGCCTTCCCATCCAGCCATGGTGCTGCCATGCCACTCTTGAGCACACAAGGACCACTCCTGAAACTGCACAACTGTGGCGTCACAACACTAAACACACCCCAAATCTCTAGATGCAAGGCACAGTTGCTCTATTATGGTGGTTTGCTGCCACAGGCACAGGCCCTGGGGTGGTTTGCTGCCTCAGGCACAGGCCCTAGTAGGTGTAGGGATGCCCTCAGCCTTGTGCACAGCCCCACTCATCCTCTGCTCCCCTCAGCCATGCTGTAAGAGGTGGGGTCATCTGCAGAACACTAGGACATGAAATGGCCTAAGAGAAAGAAAGGTGAATTCGGTGGGTGTCTCTGTTGAAATGCAGAGAGGAAAAAGTTACCCCCTAAAATTTTGTTTATAATGACTTACTATTTGTACAGGACCCACTGTGTCTGGAATATCACCCATGGGAACTGTCCCCCAGGAACAAATGTCCTTAGGGACACATCAGCTGACCGCATGCTCAGGCACACACAAAGACTTTGTTATTTGCTCCAGCAGCGCATGTGTAAGAACTGTTGGACCTAAAACTAAAGTGAAAAGCAAATCACGGGTGAAGGCAGCAGGGACATGCATGGTAACAATTTAGTCTGTGGGGCTGGCAGAAGGACTGTTCTCCTCCACAGAGAGCTCTGTGGCCACCTTCTCCATGACTTCCGTGCTAGCTGCCACCCACGCCCCCTGGAAAATGAACTTCCCTCTAATTGTACTTCCCTTAAGAAGGCAAGTTCCTATAAGAGACAATGATTATGAGTTTACATTGTTTGGCCCTGACTCTATCATGTGCTTTCCAAGGGCAGGATTCATATTGGAAAGTGGAAGATTGAGCATGATCACAATGGAGCTCTTCAGAGCAGCAGCAGAGGGGACCTCAGAACTGGGATCAAAGCAATTTTATGACGTGAGACCTAGGCATGGAGGGCAAAGCCTCATTACTCTGTTAGAGTAGAAGTGTCCATGAGAAATGAACCATGCAGCTGGGGGTGGGGACTAAGGAGGAAGGGCATCCAATGGTATATGGCGGAGGATGTGGGTGTGCTAGTGGTGGGTGTGGTGTGGTGATGGACATCTGAGGAGGTGGGAACCTGTTCTTCTGAGTCATAAATGATGCGTTGTAAACCATGTTACCTCAATTAAAAAAAAGTGAGCCAGGCCAATGGCAAAGCCCTAAGTCCATTATAGTTACTGAGTTTTGACAGGGCTTATATTATTTACCCAGTTAACAATGATGGAAAATAAAAGAAGGACTTGCACACGATAGAAATGGATAAAGGATGCCTTCGATGTGATGACTGTCCATTCCCAACAGGAAAAAGGATCTTACTACAGCTAGTGTGAGCAGCAACCATGTGCCATCTGTTTGAACACTTGTGAGATGCTAGACAATTTATACATTCGTGTATTAACTTTCAAAAAAAATAAACTAGTTCATCTAGTAATACAAACATTGAATGGCAGACAGGACATCTAGGTTATAAGAGAAGAGTGTGCCAGAAGAAAGGGCGTCTGGATTGCCAATAAAAGACTCCTGCTGCCCTCCCTCTAGACTGGTGTTTGCCTGTTAACAAGCCTGCCTTGTGGGGTGAGGGGACCGCATTGCACTTTGCAGCTGCAATACAATTCCCACAATCTTGGAAATTTCACCTTAATAACTGGCATAAATTCATTCTGTACAAATAAAACAGACACAGCAGGGCTGTATGTGGATAATCGAGAGATAGGAGGCTATAACCCTTCATACATATGCTTACACTTTATTTTCATCAAAACTAATAATTTGCATTCAGCTTATGAGCCCGAGGACATTAATAGGAATATAATAGCTAATTGGAAAGGTGACAATTCTCCAAGTACAAGGAATGTGCCTTGTTATTAACTATTTTAATACCACCTTCTAGTTATCCTTTATCTTTATTTCATGCACGGTTGGCCTCCAATTGGGTTTTGTTCGGCCTTGGTCCCGTGGCGTCTCCTATTTTGCTGGTCTTTGAAATGTTAGCTCTTATCACTCATTTCACACACTTCTATTTATTTCCTTGATGCTAAAGCAGTTCTTCATTTTTCTTCTCTTGACCAATTCTGACTCCTAATATCAAAACTATTTTCGAGGTCCTCTGATTTTCTGTCTCTTCCTACAATAGCTGCGGGAAGGTGATCACGACACAAATAATGTGTTGAGTCACCGTGGAAGCTCAGTGAGGTACAGTGCATGTGACTGGCACCGAGGCGTTCACCACATGTTAACTCCCCTCCCACACACTCATTTCCCGGTTATATAAGTTAGAGTTATTATCACAGTATCTGGCCCTGGCTAATCTCTCCTCACGCCTTCAGAACAAAATTCTTTAGATGAACAAAGTATTCCTGTGGAACTGGCTACACCCGTCAAACAGAGCAAGGCCAAAACCCAACAGGTTTGTAGTGTATTGATTGCATCATTTTCTTACACTGCATTCATTTGCACCTCAGAACAACCCTATGAGGTAGGTAATAATGGTAAAGGAAATTGAGGTAAAGAGGCATTCATGGCCTGCTTAGGGTCGGTCACCCATCCAATTAGTGGAAGAGCTGGGATATGTTGTTTCCCTGTTTCTCGTCTGTTCTTTACACTATGCTGCAATGTTTCCTGAAGAAATGCTTGAGAACAATCCTTTGAAAGTTTACATATACATAATACATGCAAAATCACCTACCCTATCAAGTCTATACTGGGCATGGAGATCCCTGTTCTCAGTGGGGAAGACTCCATTTTGTGGGAGACTGGCATTTAGTATAAATCTAATTTTATAGAACAATACATCTACACAGTTCTTAGTCAGAAACAACTAGGCAACAGCCCACTTGACCCAAAGCCAATTTCAAGAGCCAATTTTTCCCAAACCACAGCAAGGCAGGACAGAGCAGCCATAATTATTTCTATGAGCTAATCCTACCACCTCAGGTCGGCTAAGGTGCAAGTGAATGCACTTAATTGCTCAGCTGTGTATTTGCTTGAATGTAATCAACCACTTACTGGGAGTTGCTGTCTAACTATTAGGATATTGGCACAAGAAAAGCTAAATAAATTAGAGAGAGTTCATTCTTTATAAAGCTGCCTTTGGAAGAAAGTGTCTTCCATGTTCAGAGCCACGGGGAGTTGGAAGGGAACGAGGTTGGAAGTCAGGCTAGAGTCATAACCAAATACTGACTCCTCCTGGGCATCACCTCTTCCTGTTAACAGAGGGCAGGGCTCGAAGTTGCTGACCTCTGGAGACTGCGCATCTGTCATTCTGGACCAATGGCCAGTTGATCGAATGTACCTATTACCCACAGAGCCAGCACTGGAGTGAAATGAGTTGTGTCTGATGAGCAAGGGAGACAAGAGGCTTGCTTTATAGCATGAATAACATCTGTTCCTTCAAGCATGAATATGACAAGGGGAGGAGATAGCCAGACAAGGCCAAAAAACAAACATCATGATGTTCATCAGCAGGGTAATTATGTTGATATCTGGATGTTTCTTTGTGGTCTGCATCACCTCAAGGAGTGTGGCTTAACCACTTTCTGCCAAGGGCTACAGCAAGGAGAAAAGTTTCAGGCCCCTGGGTTGTGACAGGGAAGGTCTATGTGCTCATTTAAAGAGTGCTAAAAGGATAACTATGTCTTTTCTCCCAAGCATAGACATTACGGGGAACAACTCAGAGAGGTCACCTCAGGTAATAGCCACCTTTAAAGGAAACACTCTAAATGGGAAACGTTGGGCCTTCTAAGATTAAAGGACCCACTGCTGAGGTTTTATTCTTAGAACTTAAGTGGCTCTTTAATATTTCGAAGGCTCGAGCAAATGCAACCTTCTTTCACCTATTGCCCCAGTCTCCTGCTCATCTCTGTTTATTATACCCTGTCCAGTGCTCCAGAACTTACAGTGGCTATTTTACTGGCTCTTTGCTGGCTTGTTTGCTTGACTGTTTATGGGCTTGTTTACTTATTTTCATTTTTTGACTAATATCATTATTTAAAACCATATAATTTGCATATATCAGAATACATAGCAAAGAATACATCCTTAGCTCAGCAATGAGCTGTTCCTCATGCTTTTGAAATAAATTGTATTCTTTCAATCAATGCCAAGAGTTCTCCACTCATGTGCTCACACCCTCTTCTCTCCAATGAAATCATTTATTTCCTGATCTGTTTCAGGCAAGAAGCTCACCTCTATTTTTCTGCTCACCTCTCTGTTTTCTGCTGTTTTCTACCCTCAAGTGGCGCCACCTCCAGTTTGTGGGGCCCAGTGAAAAATGAAAATGTCCAAAACAAAAAATGAAAATTGACCAATAAGCAGAAAACACTATCATTAAAGATACTTAAATAAAAAGTCTTTCCTTTCTTCCAGTCTCTCAGCTCGCCACGGGGTTTGTAATTGGCTATTTAATAGCATTCTAAGTAAAGCAAAATTAACAATTTCCATCATCAGCATATACTTTACTGTTCATCTTTATATCATGCAATGTCGATGTTAAAATCCAGATCCATGAACACTTAGCTTGTTTACAGAATCACTGAAATCACACAATTTATTTTCATAGCTTATACATGGTTTTACCAGAACTGTAGAAACTGCACAAAAGTAATTCGACTGCTTTGGTTTCACTTCTAGATATGAGCACATTTACCAACATACCCTGCCTTCAACTTAATGAAAGACAAGGATGGACTGAAAGGAAAAGGAATATGGGCCACCCTATGTTTCCCTTTTCTTTGCTAGCATCAGTTTCGGTGTAATGGTTTGGCTAATGCAGGGAAGTAAATGATAAGAAAGGATAGGACTGGATTCCTGGATCCCCCTCCCTGTACCTTCTTTCTGCATGCCCCAAGCAAGTGTCTGTGGGAACAGAAAGCACAACCTCTCCAGCCTGCCAGCAACTCCTCCTCCCCTGCTTACTCAGTAGCAGATGTAACACACTTATCTTATACTTCTAAATTTCCCTGAACTCCACACACCATGGGTCCACTGGAATTCAGGGTCTTGGGGGCATTTTGAATGTTCTAGGTGAACAGGGAACCAAGCAACAGTGGGCAAACATAATAAGATACATGTCCCCTTGGCCTTCGCTTATAAAACTCAAGTTCAAGGAGAACATTATTAAAGATTTCAAGACAGTGACACCAGCGCACTAAACCCAAAGAGAGAACCTCTTTAGCATTGGACCATGTATGAGCACATGGGGCTCAAACCTGTGACGCCAGGCAAATATTATGGATACTATCATTTCATCAAGGTACCCCATTTAGGTCATCAGAGGAAAATATTTACTGTTCAGTTAGGGCAAGGAAAGGTAGTTGAGATCAATGATAGGGAAGTTCCAAGAGGGCAGGGACCACACACCACCTCATACAAGTAAAGTGCAAACATTCCATAAGTAATTGTTGAATCAGGAAAGAAATGACTATAGCTTGTCTGGAAAAAAAAAAAAAAGAGACAGATACACAGCTATTACAGAAAGCAGTGGAGTGATGAAAGGCACTGATTCTGGAGCCATATCTTGGGCTCAAATCTCCATTGTGCCACATGCCAGTGGTGTTAACTTGGGTAAACAGCATAACTTCTCTTGGTCTCAGTTTACTTATCTGTAAAATGGGAACAGTGATAATAATATCTGCTGGATAGAGCTGTTGGGGGTAGTCAATGAGTTGCTGTATATGAAGTGTTTAGAAGAGTGTCTGCCATACATTCAGATTATGGATAAACTACTGTAATTTATCAACGCCAAGTCACTAAGTCACATTCTTTCCAGGAGTTTTTTACTGGCTGCTCGCAACTGGGCTGCAAGGCATGAATCTGAATATCCCTTTTATAAATGTGGAAAATGGGTCTCAGAGAAATTATTATTTATTCATTCTACTCAGATGGTAAGAGGGAATACAAGTGTTTGAGTGTTGTCTCTATCCTGAGCAACATGTCAATAACACCTCTTAACCTTATCATGGCCCTCATTTCCCAAAATGCCATTTTTTATCTTTCAAAAACCAATAGCTTCTCTAGCATGTCCCAGTTTATATAACATGTTTGTGTCTGAGAAAAAGCAAAAAATGTTGCTACCCCAATGTCTTAAAATATGACGCAAACTACTGTTTAGAATCAAATGGTGAATGCTTTCATTGGTTAAATGATCGCCCCACTGAAATTATTTAATTGAAATTCTTTATCAGAATCTGTCAGAAAGGGAGAATAACTAAAATTCAGGCATTCTCCACCTCTTTGTTTCTCCAAAGAAGCATAGTGAGAAAAACCAAGGACTTCCTCATCTCACCAGGAAATAACCCGGTAAGTCCTAACCCTTTTATTTAGAAAGACTATCCATTTGGGGGTCTGGAATTTTCAATCAGAGCTGCCTTAGATGTCTAGCCACTAAGCATCACGCAGCCTGATGAGAGTAAGAGGTCCAGCCAGGGTCACGGTCTCCCAAGGACAGGGTCAGATGAATATTTTCCATAATAAGCTCATTGTTTTATTGTGATAACCATGGCAATATTTTCAAGTTCCAAAACTTCACTCCCAACTTTTGTGTCCAAACCCTTTTGCAACAAAGCCCTTCATCTGAGTACTTTCCTTCCACGGGGTGTGGGTCTCAAGCTCTCATCTGGCCTTTGGACAGCAAGTGATGGACACATTCAGGTAGAGATCATTAAAAATAAAAAGCAGATACCAAACAGGTCTAGCACGAGCTAATTTTGATAAGGAGTTGCTATAGGTACAGGTAGATACAGTAGAACCTAAACTGAAGGATATGCAATAAAAGGTTAATAGTAATAACCTCTAGAAGGAAAATATCTTTATTTTCTTATTTTTGCTTTTCTATACTTTTTCTCTAGTACTCACATGCCCCTTTTGTAATGATGTTATTTTTAAATTTTTTTAGATTTATTTATTTATTGATACAAGCACTGGGTACAGTGAGAAGCGCGGGAGGGTGAGAGAATTCACCAGAGCCAGAGCGGGGAACAGAACAGGTAGAATGACGAAATACACTGCTGAGGGGAGCAGCGGGCGGTAGGAGAGGTCTGCGCACCATGAGGGACCCTCACCTGGCGGCCGGGGAATGAACCGGCACTGCAGAGGCTGCGGGCAGCTTTGCACCCAGCGCTCAATTGCTGTGCCACCAGGGAGACTCTACTTCTAATTTTTTAAAAGATTTATTTGTGAATACAAGAGCTGGTGTACAGGCCAGAGGTGTGGAGGGTGAGAGGATTCACCAGAGACAGAGAGGGGAATGGAACAGGCAGACTGACTGAAATACACTGCTGAGGGGAGCAGCGGGTGAGACAGGAGAGGTCTGCTGCACCATGTGGGTAGCTCCCTGGCCAGGGATCTAACTCATCCTGCAGGGGCTGGTGATAGCGTGATAGAGCTGTGTCTTTAACTCCTGCACCACCAGGGAGGGCCAATGTTATTTTAAAATAAAGTATTTGGGAAGGTAATATTTTTTTAATTAATTTATTTATTTATACAAGCACTGGGTACAGTCAGAAGCGTGGGAGGGTGAGAGAATTCACCAGAGCCAGAGTGGGGAACAGAACAGGCAGACTGGGAAGGTAACATTTTTGAAGAAAATGTGTGGGAAGGTATGTGGTAAGAAGAGGAAATAAAAATGATTTAATACTATTTCTTTGTCTAAAAGTGTTCTCCTAGATCTCAGAGCACACACCCTTTACCTTATCATTTATCTGACACTCCTTCAGGCCCCTGCCCCGCAGGTAGTCTGGTAGATATTGAGATCCACAGCTGTCCCTGCATAAATTTCTCCTGAGCTTGGTCTACCCTGCTGCCAGCCCTCACAGGTCCTGCTGCACGTAGCCCCTCAGCTTAACTGCTCCTGGGGATTCTGGTTTCCCGCCTGACACCGGCAGTGTCTGTTCCAGGAGGGCTTTGGTGTTGATAATATCTCTGTGTTCCTCTAAAGCAGGCCCAGCTCAAGGCCTGGGAGGAAGTGTCCTTACGTACACACACCCACACACATGCACGTCATTCAGTGATCTGTGGCAGAACAGAAACTGCCTAGAGACAGAAAGCAGAGCAGTGGCTGCTGAGGCCTGGGAGGGAAGTGGGGAATGACTCCTGCTGGGTACAGCCATCTTGATGAAGTGATGACAATGTCCTAAGACTGCATGGTGCTGATGGCGCCACAGCTCTGTCACTACTGCCTACACTGAATTGCATACTATGTTGAATTATATCTATATATCTATATCTATAGGTATACCTATAGATATAGATATATATGAAATGTATCTTAATAAAGCTTTAGAGGGCCTCCCTGGTGGCGCAGGCGGTGAGCACCGCATTGTGAAGCTGTCTGCAGCCTCTGCAGCGCGGGTTCGATCCCCGGCCAGGGAGCAACCCACATGGAGGGGCAGACCTCTCCTGTCTCGCCCGCTGCTCCCCTCAGCAGTGTATTTCGTCAGTCTGCCTGTTCTGTTCCTTGCTCTGTCTCTAGTGAATCCTCTTACCCTCCCGCACATCTGGCCTGTACCCCGGTTCTGGTATAAATAAATAAAAGCTTAAAAAAAATAAAGCTTTTGAAATATTTATGACATTGCTTTAAAAAAAAATAACAGCGCGACTTTCCTTCAAATCAACACATTTATTATCTACACTTGAATCTGTCAGGAACTTTAAGAATACACGCTGAGGTTGGCCTAGTGCTTTTCACAAACTTTTCTGTTTCTAAAATGCTTAATTTTAGCTGAATAATAAGGATTTAGGATTGCTTCTTAGA
>NW_023601543.1:76910442-77093841 GCF_014898055.3 Talpa occidentalis | reverse complement strand
AAAGCACTCCTTGGGCTCAGAGGATTAAGTAATGCAGCACTGCAAAGAATGGAAAGCAATCCGGAAACTAAAATTGTAAGACATTCCATTCTTTTCTTTCTAATCTACTCATCTCCATCCTTTCTACCTCTATCCTAGGTCTTGCCTGCTTCTGTTGCTCCCTCAAACTGTCCTCAGTTACTCTGCCCAATCGGTGACTTTCTCACATATTCTAGTAAATTCTTAATATGATTCCTTTCTCCTCCCTTTAACAAACTCTACCTTATTGGAAATAATTCCCAATGTTAACAGCTCTGGTAGGACGTTGGCTAGATATCTGGGTCAATTGGGTAACAAGGTGTTTGTTTGTTTGTTTGTTTGTTTGTTTGTTTGTTTTTAGTACCCTGGTGGCTACTGTGTGCATAGAATTACTCTGAAAATTACTGAGAAAGCAAGGAGATAATAAAAATACCATCTGGAATATGCTAAATTACTGCTCACAAATACCCAGAATCCCAACCTACAAGACTAAGCATTCCCATCCAGTGGAATGAAGGCATGGCTGTGGGACTTTCTTTGGCTAGAAAAGAGCCAGGAGTGACATGTATCTCTTATGGACAGAAACTTTCAAAGTCAGAAAATGGCCCTGCAGTTTCTATTTTCCCTCCCTCTGGAATTATGGAAACGAGGATCTGAATGCTGCTGTCAACCTAAGGCAGCAAGAAAAGATCAGCAGAGGAGATTCCACGCTGACCTGCAATAAACATGACATGTGAGTGAGAAGTCAACATTGTGCTTTCAAGCTGGTGCTAGTTAGGGCTTGTCTGTTATTAGACCTAACTGAGTTAGTCATCACAGAGATGAGATTTTGAACTTATGTACAAATATTTGAATGATATTATTTCATTCAAGTTCTTGTCATAATGTTGATGTGGTAAAAAAAAAAAATCCAGGTCAATATTGAATGAAACAACATTATTCCAGGACCTATTTTCTTTTTGTCATTTCACTTCAAGTCTCAGTTTCCAATAACCTAACGACCATGTGAAATGAGGTCTCTGTGTCTTACACAGGAAGTATGCATGCACACACTGGCATCAATAACAAGGCAAAAGGCTTAAAACTACAAATTTGAACCTTAGTTCAGGGATGCAGATGAAATTATTAATGGGGGAAGGATAAAGAAAAAGATAAGGACACAAAGCAAAACAATCTTTTGGATGATCTAGAGGCAAGTGAAGCTACTTCAGAAAATCTTGGAAATGAAGCTTAAAAAAAGATCTGAGGGAGAGACGTAAAGTGAGTCATGGGGCAGTGTGCTCCAAAGAGGTGAGAGTTTACAGGAGAAAGCAGAAATCACAGTGAGACTGTCAAGAACTTTCTCACCAGGCTGCTGGATTCCCATCCCTCTCCCTGGCTCTTTACGTCTAAGGATTCTTTGTGTTCTCTCTCTCCTACCCATGTTTACCAGTGGCCCAATTAACACTGGCATTCAATTTCGTCCAGATCTCTATCCTTTAAACAAGTAAATCTTTTGCAAACTTAATGACAGGTGCTCACCTGGTTAGCAAACTTGGGCATCCCTAGGAATGCCCTAGGGAGGAAAATCTAAAGGTGATTCTCATTAGCGAAGGGAAGAGGCAATAATGCTGATCTTCTGGTGGCTTTGCTTTGGAAGCTGGCTTTTGCACTCTAATGCTGGAAGTTTCTCTCCCCATGTTGCTCTATCACGTTTCCTCATCTATATTCCAGAAACTTTCATTTCAGTCTATTATTTCCTTCAGCCCTAATTTATTTTTCTCACTCTTAAATTCACCATTAAAATGAAAAGCAAAGGCATGCGTATTTGCCAGGCATTTTCTCCGAGGTTCTTAGAACCCTAATTATGATATGAAAACATGATTTCCAACTTTGCAGATGATGCTAAATTGAGAGAGAATAAAAACAAATGAGGAATAATTAGGTGGTGCAGCCAGATATAAAAGGATTTACATCATTTATGTTTCTGGACTAATAGATGGCAAATGCAGGGCTGCACAGATAAATGGAAGATAATTAGCCCCCGCAAAGTATCAGAAATGGGGATCTCTGCTAAATAGGAAGGTGCTGACGAAATGTGGCGTGAGTGAGGAGAAACACAGTGGGATGCAGGGGTCAGCGAGGGTGATTACAGCCTGGGGATGATTGCATCATGGAAAACTCCAGAGATCTGGCACCTTCTCTGCTACCCTTTCCGCCGGCATCCCTCTCCCTGTCACATAGAGGCGTTCTGTTGTTAACAGTGTGCTTCTTTGCAGCCTTACATAGAGCCTGGCTCTGTGCAGTCTTTGGATTTCAGGCAGACTGTGCAAGAGGGAGAACTCCAGAGGGAGAATATTTTCTTTATCCAGGAAATTATACCTAGTGGGGCACATCTGGCACAAAATTTATAGTTTTTAATGATGTATTTTGGTGGATTAACATGGAGTGCCAAAAAAACAAAACAAAACAAAAACATGGAGTGCCACTCTGACCACTTTGGAGATACAAGAAAGATTGCACACACTTATTTAATTCTTGTGCCAGCAACCCCTTTTGCTCCCCAGCAGTCCATGATACTCTCTGAGGGTGCATCACACCTGAAACTCTAGGTTCTATTCCATAACCTCGAAGGAAACCCAAGTCATTACGTTATACACCTTCACTTGCAATCACTGCAGTGTTGGTGTGTCAGTGACAATCATACAATGCTGCCCAAGATTCCAAAAGGCAAAGCAAATGCTTCTCCACTCAAATTTGCAGCACACAGATCTGGGGACTGCATGGGGTCTACTGCAGACTTAGGGCAACTATTTGGTAGATTCCTTTCAGATACTAAAGCATGGGTCTATTTTCTTTCCCAAACTGCCAAAAGCAGGAAGGGACATGCCCTTGCTACCAGTCATTCGTGACCTGGAGTGCCAGGCTCCCCATGCAAGCACCGAGAAAAAGAGCACTCACAGGTGAAGTAAATCTCTGGGTTCCTTTGACCCTATGCCACTAGGGGTGTGGCATCAAAACACTGTGCTTTAAAGTCACTTAAAATAATTCTCCCCCTTGTGTTTATGCTACAACCTGGTATCTAAAGCATCATTTAAGCATATTTTAAATTTTGAAGAATTTTTACATTTTGCTTTAAAATAATAGAATCTATCATAAATAAAATTAAAACTATTAAAAAAGTTAGTTTCAGAGTTATAGATTATCATTTTCCCTTCTAATCTGTACCCTCCCTTCTCTCTCACAGGTAACCATTTCCAGTAGTTGGTGTATCTTTCAACTGATTCTTTTTAAAAATATAAATTATCCCTATGTATGAATGAAAGAAGCCATACAGACTATTCTGTACATTGCATTTAACAGTATGTCCTGGAGAGACTGCTCCACAGGATATAGAGATCTTCCTCTCTCATTTTTTATGGCTGCATAGCACTCCTTTTGGTGGATATCCTACATTTTTTCATTCATTTCTTTTCTGATAAACATTTAGATTATTTCAGATATCCTGCTTTATAAAGAGTGTTATCATTAATAACTACATGGTTTATTATTTATTTTTGCCATGCCTACCTTGAGACAGATTTCTAGAAGTGAAATTGCTGTCAAAGGGTAAAAGCATAGGTAGTTTTGTTAGATATTGTGAAATTACTATGTGCACACTTAGGTAACTTTTTGTCTGGCTCTTCACTTGCAAAATAGAAACAATACCTACTTCCAAAAATATTGTGAGGATCACAATAGTTTCCAAAAATATTGTGAGGATCACAATAGTTGTTTCTCATTAGAAGTTTTGGCTTATGAATCGCATGACCCATGTAATCAATTATTCTCTTTGTTTCAAATGCCAAGAATCTTACACCTAAATTTATGTACCTACCAAGGTATAAGGCTTCTTATATTTGAGTTTCTGACTTTCTCTATTTTATGTTTCACCTCTTTATTTTCCTGTCATTTGTTTTCTGCTATTATCTCTTGGAATTCTATTTTCTCAATTTCTTTGTTTGAAATGTTAATATAACATGCAATATATACAAATTATATTAATATATTTAACGTTTAAGAAATTGATCATTACCCACACATTGCACCAAACTATGTGCTTTCCCTACTCCTACTGCTCTATACCTACTATCTTGAATTTTATCATGCCCGTTTTTTGTAATACCTTGTATCACATATATATGTATGTCTAAACAATGTTTTTCTTGCTTTAATATTACTTTTCTACCATAATCCCTGTATCTAATGGGACTGGATGTTTTTATTTACCCAAAATTATATTTCCAAGATTTACCTGTGTTTCTGGACATAGCTATGCTCATTCCTGTTTCGCGACTTGAAAATATTGCATTGTATGCAAAAATGCACATAAATGCATTGAGATTGCATAAAGTGTGTGTATGTGTGTGTGTTTCTCTCCACCCTTCAATCTCTAGACATTTAGACTGTTTCTAGTTTGGGACTCTTACTAACATTATACACATATATCTATGAAGATTCCTATACAGGTCTCCTGGTGAAAATGTGTAAGAAATTTTCTAAACAGATGTGAAATAGTTTGGTTATAGGGTATGTGCTCTCTCTGCTGTGAGAGAGAGCATATTTGCTTTCCAAAGTTGTTCTAATTTACATTCCCACCAGTTTGGTGTAACAGTGCTCTTGATGATACAAATCCTCTGTCAAGCTCCTTAATATTTTGCCATTCTGGTGGGTGTATTGCTGGTTCATTTCACTCTTAATTTGCATTTACATTAGTAGAAGAATTGTGATTCTTTTCATCTGTTTATTGAGCAGAGATATTTCACTTGTTGGGAAGTGCTATTTTAGGCATGTATCCCAATCTTTTATTGGGTTGTTTCTCTTATTCTTAGTCAGCAATATATTTCATATATTCTGGACACTAATCCTTAGTTCCATTCTTTACAAAGAGCTTCACTCAGTTAATGGCTTAATAGTATGTGTTGATGAATAGTGGTATTTAACTATAAAGCAGTTAAATTTATGCATCTGTAATTTATGTTCAGATCTCTTTTGTCTCTTAAACAATCTGACACAAAGGTCAGATATTTTCTCATGTACTTTCTTCTTAAAGTTTTAAAAGTTTTACATTTACATATTTGAGTCTTCAAAGCTTCTGGAATTGGTTTTTGTGAATTATAATATTTAGGGATCTACTGATTGCTTTAAATTCTCTACAGGGATAATCAATTGGTCCAGTACTATTTTCCAGAGTCCTTCTGTTTCCCAGGTGTAAGCAAAACCACCTCTGTCATAGAATCAAAGCTATCTCTATATCCACAGTTCTTGGTTCTCTATTGTAATTCATTAATCAATTTGTTTTAACCCATTCCACTACCATGTTGTCTTAATTATAAGTCTTAAATAAGTCTTGATGTCTAGAAAGGAAATCCCACCCAGACTGACATACCCGATTGTTATATTTGAAAACTGACTTCTTATCCTAAAGTCTTTGCATTTCATACAATGGAAGCTTACAGTGTGCATTCTTTGTGTCCATTTCTTTTACTCATCATTGGGTTTGTAAGATTTATCCATATTGTGGATGTAGCTATAACGCATTTATTTTCATAGCTGTCAATGCTGAATGGTATTCTATTTTATAATAATATCACAATTTTTCTGTCTATTTTACTGTTAAATGGGCATTTAGGTTGTTTCCAGCTTTTTCTTTCATTAGATTTTTAAAAAAACTCTTGACTTACTAATCAAGAAAGGCATGTTAAATTTTCCACTAAGTATATATTGATGACTGTATTAATTTTCTCATGTAATTGTGTCACCTTTTTGCCTTACCATTTTGATGTATTTGTCACATTCAAGCAAGTATAATATTATGTTATCTTCCTGGTGAATCAATTTTGAAAAATGTTATGCGGTGACCTCCTTTATTCAAATAGTATTTTCATCTTAAAGTCTGTTGGGCCAGGTACTAATATAATGAACCTGAGATTCTTTTGCATTTATTCATTTTTTACTTAGTCTTTTTCTTTCATACTTTAGCTTTCTCCCTTTTGCATCCCTACTATAAATCTGTAGAGTTGGTTGCTGTTTTCTTGTCTTATCCAATGCAATAATCTCTGCTTTTAATTGGCAAGTTTAGTCCATTTACATTCATGCAGTATTTATTAAGACTTATTCCTATTAGATTACTTTTTAAACTGCTATTTATCATGGCTTTAAAAAAATTCCTTTTTTTCTTCACTTTCTATTTTGAGTTAAGGTTTTTAGCGCATTGCATTTTTGGTTTTCACTATTTTACTAATTACCTTTCTGTTCGTTCATGTCTACCCATGAAGTTTAAGCATACATATTTAAACAATCACTGAGCTAAACAATATCTTAACCCTGAATACATTCTTTCAAAATTAAATGAATTTTTATTGAGTATTGTCATATTGTTATTATTTTGCATTGATTTTTGGGTTTATGGTTGTTTTTAGTTGCTAAGATTTTCCTTCTGTAATGATGTTACTTCTTCCTGAAGAACATCCTTTGCAATTTCTGTTAGCATAAGACAATGTGGTAAAAGGGTCATCTTTTATGTTAATCTTCAATATTTTTGTCATCTTGCAGTTTTCTGAGTATACAATTCCAGGCTTGTTATTTTCTCTAAAGACTTATTTCCTGGTTTTTATTTTATTATTTAGTAGTTTCCTAGCACTTGAATGGCTTTTCCTTTTTGGGTGATCTTTCATATTTGGGGGTATATACATTGTAATGTCCATTTGTCTTATATATTATTCGGAGTCTATAAAATTCCCCTTGATATGAGTCTACTTCATCATATTTGGGATTTGTTGTGTTTCCTGTACCTGGAATTCACATTTTCCATCACTTCTAAGAAATTCACACCCTGGCCAGAACTCCAGAAAGAATAAATTCAAGAATTAAGGAGGGTAAATTAATGATGTAGCTCTATGTAGTTCATTATTTTCAAAGCTGATACATAGTTTAAAAAAATCAAAGAAACAGAAAAGTCACCACGACAATAGTTTCCCACTCCTTCCCTCTCTGCTCCAGTACCACTTGCCCAAAACACCTTTTTAAAGTGTTTCTGCTTAAAGAATTTAAGATGGTAACCTTCATATCTCCAAATAAGATACTTCTACTTTCCTATCTATGAAAGAAGTGGACCAAGTTACTACTTTTCCCCTTTCTCTCCTCCAGATTTTGGATATGCATATTATTAAATTTAGTACTTCTATTAAATAATTTGCAATGTTAAACAATTTATTAAACCCCTTGTTTTACTAACTTCTATCAGTATCTGTTGTCCCCTCTCTGAGAATGTTAGCATGTTGACTCTTTCTGCCATGTGCCCCAACACAACCCGGTCATGCTTTAGGTACTAGGAATGACATACTGTTATATTATCAAGCTGTTCACATTTAAATTGTTTGCCACCAGTTTGAAATTTCCAGTATCAGAGATAATATTATAAATCAGAGACATCCTGCAGGGCAGGAGGAGGGAGAGTGATCAGAGGGAGGGAGGGAGGAGCACAGGGGACTGAGGTGATGGTGCATGGGTGCACTGGTGAAGGAAACTCTATGGGGACTACACCTGAGGGGGTGGGGGAAGCAAATATTGTTTAAAAATGAACAATGATGTAAAAAATCTAAAAAAATAAAAAAGTAAAAAAGTGAAATTAAAAAAACCCTCAAAATCAATAAATAGTGTTTTCATTTTTAGGCCAATGTATATACTTTTAGTGCAGGCTGGGTTCCATGTTGACACTGCATTTCCTTCACATTGGACCCAACACAGCAAACCTTGAGTCATAGTAAGGCAAATGGCTCTAACATCAAGTGTAAATAGATATTGTCTCTTTATACTTTTTAAACTGCTGAGCATCATGGTACAGTGTAGTTTGTTTCACAGTTAGATCATGACTTTCCATACAGTTTTCTAGTTGTTTTTGTCCCTTAGCATACAAAATGACCTTTCTTTGTTTTTTGCATGATTCTCCTTTACCACCCCCTTCTTCTTCCCCAAGTGATCAAACATATATTCTAGGCTATGAATTTCTCCTATTTCCCATCCCAGTACTTGGAAACATTGCTCCTAGAGTCTTTGCCTTTAGCTCCAAACAGGACCCGTTGTTCCCCAAGCTTGCCCAACTGCGGCCATGTTGTGATGTCACTCAATGCTCTTGAGTTGGATCCAGTCCCCCAGTTCCCACATATTCCCTCCTTGATTTATCCTTATAAAATGTTGTTGGTAGATTACATACTCAAGGAACTTCTTAGAAAAACTGTTTGGTCAACAAAATTTCTGAACCTTTGCATGCTTTTATTCTTTCCTTACATTTGATTTGTTTTCTCTCAATATAGGAATATAGGTTATAATTTTGAAGGAACTACTCCGTTATCTGCTAATATGCATGAAGTGTTGCTCAGGAATCTTAATACTATTATGATCATTTGTATCCCATTTAGGAAACATTCATAAGCACTCCTTTAACTCCCATTGGGTTAGAATCCATCAGGAAGAATTTTTTTTGAAATCTCTCATTTGTCCATGATCTAATGTCCAATTTTCTTTACTCTTACAGAGTTATCCTTTTTGAATAACCTTTTTCTCTTATTTTGGAAAAAAATCTAGAGGGATCCATTGAATATGAAATTCCTAGTCTCTCATCGCAAATACCCATCACTTACTTTCAATATATCATATTACCATAGGGTGCTCATGTGTGGATTTTTGTATTTTCCCCCCTTTGGTAATTTTTTAAATTGTGTCATCTTTTTTATTGCACTAATGTTGCTTTACAGTACTGTATATGATTCAGAGGAACACCTCTTCAGATGTATTCATTTTGTCAAATGCTGAAACTTCTTTTTGGAACAATCAGGATGAAATATTTATGCAGTCATTCAATAAGTTTCAAAGAGTTGAGGTACAGATAAGATGTTCTTCTAATTCAGAGTTATACATTTTTAATTCTATAATCTTGGAAACTATGAGAGTATTGATTCTTTGGGCTGGCTAGAAAAGAATCAGACTCCAGAGACTAACAGGTCAAAAGCTCTAAATCCAGAGGGATGAGTGGGATCAAATAGTTTGAGGAAATGGAAAATCTAAAAGGCACCAAAGCAACTGTGATAATGGGAAATGTCACCGAGATTCACTGATGGAATGATTTCTGGTAAATAAAGTGGTGAATTATTTCGCCCAAGGCTGTTCTTGGAGTGATAGTCAGAACTTCTCTTGCCTGAGGCAAACAGATAATTAGCAATGGCCAGAAATGCTTGGGCAACAACCTGTGGTGGAAGGGAAGGTGGGAACACCCAAAGGAAATAAAAAAGCCCATTAATGGTTTCTGCTTTATGAAATACAAGTTACATGGCCTGACATATCTAATTAGCTCCCAGAGTGATAGGCCTTATTAATTCTACATCCTATCTGAGGTCATCATAGTTGGCATTCAAAGAACTGTTAAAAACTCAAAGATGGTTTGCTTTACTTCATTACCTGTGGCATCCTGGTAGTCTTCCACAGAGATATACCATCTCACATTCTCACAAGGGTTTTTCTTGACTTCCTGCATAGTCGAGGTAACTAGCAATCATGGACTTTGAACATGGCTACTAATCACTCTTTGTTTCAGGTGAGGAAGACCGCTTGCCTAGGTGATGGGCAGGTCTGTGGGAAAAGAAAGAATGAGTGGTCTTAGTCTGGTTTCTTTTACCAAATATTTATTGAATACCTGTTAAATGCCAGGCTTTGTGTAAGTACTAGGGATAAAAGAGTGAAGACATGGAAGGTTTATGAGACCCTGTCCTTTGTGTACAAGTCCTTTGTGTGCAATTAGTAACTTAGCCTCTTAAGCACCCCCCCCCCATATGACCATACCTTAGTTTAAGAAAATCCATAGCATCCCATCCATCCTTCTAAAACCAGACACCTACAAAGGTGTCACTCATTTGGCAAGGACTGAGATCCCATTTTATATCAGCACTGTCCTAAAGATCTACAAGTGAACACAATAGGCAAAAGTCTCCACTCTCATGGGGCTTGCATTCTAGTTGGTGAGAGGTAGATAATACAAAAGTGGGGATGTGTGTGTGTGTGTTTGTGTGCAGTCTGTAAAACAATGATAAAGGCTTAAAAGAAAAATAAAGCAAGAAAGACAGGAAGTTTTGAGAAGGCGGCACAATTTTTGATACATGTCCAGAAAATCTTTCAAGATGACATTTGAGTTAAAGTATAGGGACTGAGCTTGCATGCATGTGATAGGTGGGAGTAAAATATTCTAGGTAGTTGGATGAGACAAGTGCAAAAGCACAGAGTGGCAGGGGCATGCCTGGCATTTTATGGAGATACTGAGCTCAGTGAACTACATCAGAATGAGAGAAGGTGAGAAGTGAATGATGGAGTCAGAGAGGAAATGAAAAGCCAGATCATGGAGGTCTCACAAGTCCTCTGAGCACTCTTGCTGTGAGAGAAATGGGAGTCAGTGGATGGGAGGCATGCCATGATGTGATTTACATTTGAAAGGATTACTCTGTAAGAGTGGCAAGGTGATTGCAAGTGAATGTACTGGAAACTCCCACTGCAAGAACAATAAAACAACAAGAAGAAATATAATTCATAATTAAAAACAGTGGTCTCCATGCATTGTCAAGAGATTTGTAAAATTCTGAGACCACTTAGAAATCTCTGATGACCAGAGACTACTCTTCCAAAGAAATATAAAAATAAATGGTCAATGAACTCTAAATGGCTGGAATGTGGACCTATGATAGCTTTTCCCAAAAAGCCACATCATCTTGTACCTCATATTTAATTTGCTCCTTCAGCAAATGATGAGGCGCAATTTTAATAGGGTGTGACAACTGACAAGAGTTAAATTGATGCAAATTAAAACTTTAACAATAACATTATATGGAGCTTAAAATCCTTTGCACTTTTGACACTGAATTTATAATAGCTGCCAAAAAACAACTATAATAAGGGGTTCTTACAGAACACCAACCAAGGACAATACCTTGTCTTTAAGATAACAACACAGAAATGCTTAGTATTATTTATAGACAGGGTGGATAAACCTGTCTTTAATCAAACCACTGCATATATTTTCAAATTGTCATTTGAGTTAGGAGGGAAGTAAGCAATTCTGAGTGAATAAGGAACAGAGCACAGGGATAGGAGATGGGGCAACGAAAGTTACTCCTGTGACTACTTTGTCCCAGGGACTTGAAATGGTACAGCACCAAATCATCCCACAACAACACATGGGCCCATGTAAATCCATAGCTATGTAAACAGGACTTCGTGTGTGGGTCTCCCATTTTGACCTTTAATGTGCTTTCATCTTATCATAACATATTTATGCCCTTTTCTTCTTTATAAATAATGTGGCATTGGTCCTATTTGCTTGCCTATGTTTACTTTAATATACTCATCGTCTGAGGTACTACAAAGCCAGGAGTCTTTCCTGAATCTCTCCTCAAATTCTGTTTTCATTGCCTCTTCATGCTCTAGATTAAAATTTTGAACATTCAACTATATTTTAATGGACTTCATAAGCTCTCTCACCATCTTCTCTGTCTTATCCTTTCTAGCCATCATCTCTTCTACAACATGTCACCTGCTCTGTAAGTAACTTCTGCATGAGTCACATTAGTATGACAAGACCACATATTTCAGTGTTTCGCACTATCCAAGGTGTTTTGCGGGGCACTGCTCCAGTACCTTTACTCTATGGTATCGAGACTACATGCTTCTCTCCTCCTTCACCTTTCTTCTTCTTTTTTTTTTTTTTTTAGATTTATTTATTTATTTATACAAGCACTGGGTACAGTCAGAAGTGCAGGGGGTGAGAGAATTCACCAGAACCAGAGCGGGGAGCAGAACAGGCCGACTTACAAAATACACTGCTGAGAGGAGCAGTGGGCGTGGCAGGAGAGGTCTGCGCACTATGTGGGACCCTCCTCCCGTGGCCGGGGAGCAGCCGGGGATCAAACCGGCACTGCAGAGGCTGCGGGCAGCTTTGCAGCCCAGCGCTCAACCGCTGCCCCACTGGGGAGGCCCTCCTCCTTCACCGTTCTTGCCACGCATTCTTAGAAGAGAAATCCTAACTCCATAGTGAAGTATTCCCTAAATTTTGCAGCCCAAATTCATTCATTCTTTCTCCTTCTTAGGGAATCAGCTCAGAGAGTACTTATTGGCCCTCCTATAGCATTTACTGTATGCATTTTAACTTTATATTGTTTTATCTTTTTATCTAATATTATCTAAGTAGCATGTGTGGGCATGACTTGCCTTTTCAATAAGACTGTACAGTTCTTAAGTTCCTGGATCATCTTGCCTGTGCATTTTTGAAGAAAACGAGTATGATGCTGCCTCCACTACATTCTTCTTGGATATGGAATGACTCAAATGTTTCACTCATTTATTTAATGGTTATTTCTTGAACAAGTGCTACTTAAAGAAAATAAAGGACAAGACAAACCTGCTCTTTCTTGGTGCATGCACTCTAATTACACATGGGAGAGAAGAGATGATGTCATATTTTAGACAAAAATAGGACACATATTCATAACGTGAAGTTCTTTTTTTAAAAGATTTATTTATTTATGCATACAAGAGCTGGGGTGCAGGCCAGAGATGCAGGGGGTGAGAAGATTAACCAGAGACAGAGTGCGGAACAGAACAGGCAGGTGTAGTGACATACACTGCTGAGAGGAGCAGCAGGTGAGACAGGAGAGCTCTGCTGTGCCATGTGGGTCACCTCCCTGGGCAGGGATAGAACTCATGCGGCAGTGGCTGCAGATCGCTTCACAGAGCTGCATCTTAACCCCTTGCACCACCAGGGAGGCTCCTTGAAGTGATTTTGAACTATCAATAATCTTCCCAATTACCTCCCTATACTTGGTATAATCAAGAATATTATTGTCAATAACCAAGCTATGGGAACAACCTAAATGTTTGTTCATGAATAGATGAAGAAAACACAGTCATGTGTTGATTAGCAATGGTGCTATGTTCTGAGAAATGCATAGTAAAGGTGATTTTGCCATAGTGCAAAGGACATAGGGTGTAATGACCCAAGCCTAGATGGTATAGACTATGACACAATTGGGCTATATGGTGTAACCTATTGGGACCATCACATATATGCAACCTGTTGTTGACCAAAACAGAGTTAAGTGATACAAGAGTACATATACATTGGAATATGCTTCAGTCAAAGAAAAGGAATTCTGCCATTGGTAACATGGATGAATCCTGAGGACATTATGCTAAGTTAAATTAATCCGAAAACAACAAATATTAAATTATCTCACTTATATGTAGAATCTGAACACATGGAAATAGAGTGCAGATTGGTGGTTGTCAGGGCTTGGGGGACTTGGTGGAAAATGGGGGCTGCTCGTTAAAAGGGTACAAACCTTCAGTGATAAGATGAATACGTTCTGGAGATCTAATGTACACGGTAATGACTATAACAATAAATACTCCACTGTATTCTTATAATTTACTGAGAGTAGAAGTGACATGTTTTCACCACACACACACAGCTATGTAAGGTGACAGATGTGTTAACTAACCTGCTAATGGTAATCATTTCAGTGTCATGGTAATCATATATCACCCTATGTACACCTTAACTTATGCAATATTATTTATTAAGTTGGAAAAGAATAGAATTGCTTTTCCTATGTCATCCATGAAGGATTTTGAGTTCATCTCCAAAACAGAACAATAAAATACACAACTGGTCCTAGGAGATGAAATGTGACAGATAAGGCAATGCTTTCCTTTACCTCCTGTTTCATTTCTGTGGTAATATTCCTGCAGATGTTGCCATATTTGAGTCAGCACTGCACTTTTCAATTACATTTCCTTTTTTTTGAAAGTGACACTAAATGTTTCCTTGTGCCTATCATCAATCTATAAAGCAAAATGCAGGCAGAAGACTGATATCAGAGTGCTAAGAGGAGAGCTATTATACTCTGAGCTCCACATCGCTACTTCCAATTACCTAAAGGATACTTCCAGGAAGAATTCTCACAACTAACACAACTCATCAACACATGCACAAGACCCAGCGTCCCAGTTAGCAAGATTACCATTCTCAAAGATTAGAATTATCATCTCCATTTTACCCTCACAACTAAACCATTAAAATTCTTTCTATTCCATCTCAAAAAAATCTTTCAAATTCTTGCTGTAATGCTTTTTATGTCCCTATCCATATTTCAGAGTTCTTTCTTCTATAATCACACATCTGATGATGTTCCTTTGTCACCCAGAAACAGTCAGTGTGTGCTTATTGCCTTTATAATAGAATCCGTGTCCCTTCATCTTGGGTTCAACTCTCTCTCTAGAGCTGGGCCTCACAGACTTTCCCATCTGTCATGCTTCTACTTGCTAAACGATACCCAGATACCCTCATTTTGTCCTGGACTAATTCTTCAGGATTCTCACCCTTACTTGTCCATGAATCTTCTTTAAAAATGTATCTCAGTAAAAGAAAAATACTGGATGGTCTCACTCATAGCAGGAATTTAGAAAAACTAAATAATGGACCTGCAAAAAGACTAATTGCAATAAAGTAAAAATCAAAATCAACAAGCAACTATAAATCAGAGACACACTACAGTGGGGTTGGGGGGAGAAGAGGAGGGATTAGGGTCAGAAAAAGGGGGTGGGAATTGTATGGGGAATATAACCAAAATGAAAATGCATACATTATGCAAAAATGGAAAATGATGTAAGAATTATATAAAATAATTTATAAATTAAAAAAAAAATAAAGTGAAGATGGAGGATGAGGAGGGAGGAGGAGGAGAGACCCTGACCCATATCATGAAGTGACTCACGCTGAATAAAGAACCCTCTCTACTTCTGGGGAAAAAAAAATTATCTTGGTAAAGGGTTTCACAGCAAATACTTTAGGCTTATTGGGCCATGTGATCATGCTAGCAACTTCTGGCACTGTGGCAGGAAAACAGCCAAAGATCATACATAAACAAAATGGCATGGCTGTGTTCCAACAAAACTTTAATTACAGAACAGGGATAAGCTGGATTAGGTCTTGGGTGATAGCGCTGGCCACTAACTTAGATCATAACACAAAGGGACAATATTTTATCAAACAAGCATCAAATGGGCATTGTATTGCTTAGACATCATGAGCAATTATAACATGCCTAATCATTTGAAAATTTCAAACATATTTTGGAATGTATACATTCTTATGAAATCGAAACACGAAGACAAAAAGGCAAAGACATTCAACACTCTCAGTAACTATGGATATGGAAATTCCTTGTCCCCAAAGTGCACGGAAAACCTACCTTTCAGAAATATTTCACAATATAAAATGTAGGTTAAGAGAAGAACTTACCAGAAAACCTATTAAAATTATATTGGGGATCCAATTATAGTGGTTGTAGTGCCTGAGATATCCTGTTACCTTTAATGTATATATGTATGTCTATGTACATACAGAAATTTATATATATACTTTCACTTACAATTCCCTAAATGTCATCTCCAATAGCCTCTCAATAGGTTTATTAGGTTTAAAGATACACAAATTTATGTATACAAATATATTTGCCATTTGTTTGTTTATATTGCTCTTAATAATCTGTGAATTTTATGGGCTGCATATTGTTTAACTTTATTTTTTGAAAATAATATATGGAAAAACGAAAAAATCAGAAAAACACAAACAAATATAAGTGGGAAGATTTATCCTACCAGGTTTCAAGATTCAATAAACATTTATAGTAATTGAGTGATATGGTATAGGTGTAAGGTTAGACATACAGATCAATGGAGAGGCCAGAAATAGACCTACACAAATATGATCAATTGATTTTTTTTTTTTTACAAAGATGCAAACGTAATTCAATGGACAAGTGGCAATACTTTCAAAAATAAACAAACGGTATTGGCACCATTGGATATGACCAAGACCAAACAAGGAGTGGAGAAAAGAGGAACTTCAATCCTTTTTTCAGACAATGTATAAAAATTAACTTGAAATAGATCACAGACCTAAATATAACATTTCAAAGGATGAAACTTTTATAAAAAAACATGGAAGACATTTTTGTACCCTTTGGTTTGGAAAAGATTTATGTACAGGATACAAAAACCACAAAAAATCAACTAAAAAATTGATCAATTGAATTTCACAAAATTAAAAATTGTTCTTTCAAAGACATTTCTTAGTTCTTGAAAGAAGAAAGAAAACGAACAGATGAGTCTTTGAGAGAAAATATTTGCAAACACCTATTTAATAAAAAGGATCTGTATGTAGAGTATATAAAGAATTTTTACAACTCAGTAGTCAGAAAACAAGTAACTTGATTTAAAATGGCCAAAAATTTGGACCTCCCTGGTGGTGCAGGAGTTAGAGTCTCAGTGCTATCAAGCTATCGCCAGACACTGTGGCATGAATTCAATCCCCCCAGCCAGGGAGCTGACCCACATGGCACAGCAGACTTCTCCTGTCTCCCGCCCACTGCTCCCCTCAGCAGTGTATCTCAGTAGAACTACCCTTTCTGCTCCCCATTCTGTCTCTTGTGAATCCTCTCACCCCTGCAAGTCTGGCTTACACCCTAGTTCTTGTATGCATAAATAAATAAAAGAAGTAATAAAGTGGCCAAAAATTTGAATGAAGAGATATGGGTAACAAAAACAACTAAGCACATACAAACATGGTCAACATTTCAATCACTAGGGGAATGTAAAGCACACATACAATTGGATTCCATTAGAGCCTTTTTAGAACAGCTAAAATTAAAGCAACAAAAAAAAAGTAAAGAAAACAAAAAAAGACAAGAAAACCTAACAACAGCAGGGTTAACAAGGATGAGAAGCAACCAGAATTCTTACACTTTTGCTGACAGGGACACAAAACAGTCTAACTACTATAGAAAAAAGTTTGGCGGTTTTATATAAAGTTCAAAGCAAATTCATTACACAACGTGGTGATTCCACTATTAGTTATACACCCAGAAAAATTAAAATGTGTCTACACAAAAATGTATATGTAAATGCTTATAGCAGCTTCATTCATAATCTCAAAATACTGGAGACAACTCAAATGTCTGTTCATTTGTGAGCGGGTACATCCATACAACTGAATACTACTCAGTAATAAAAAGTAACGAACTACTGATATCCACAACTAAATTGGCAGATCTCAAGAACGTTCTATGCAGTAAAAATGAAAAAACTCTATGACTTAATTGATCTGCTATTTTGGTGAAGGTGAAGATCCAAGGAAAGAAATCAGGGAAGTGATTACATGGGGCTGTGGGTGGGAGGAGAAGTTGAGCATAAAAGAAGCTAAGAGTACCACCTAGCATGATGGAAAGTTCCATGTCTGGAATGTGGAGGTGGTCACACAACTGGGTATGTTTCTCAAAACTCAAACTGTATATCTTAAAAATGATGAGTTTTAGTGTGTGTAAATTATACCTTAATAAACCTAGCTTGAAACATGATATTGCTTTGAGGAACACTCTGTCCCTAAACCTTTATGAATTCCCTCTGAATTTTCATACATTCAAGAGTCATTTTCTTGAGTACCTTGTCTATGCATGGTTACATTCTATGTCCATGCTTCAGTGATTAGACATAATTTCCCTCCATTAATTTTTCTTTCATGGTAGTCTCCTGAATCATTTTCTGAAATTTCCTCCCATGAGTGAACTCAGGAATTTACATATTTATTTCCTGTTAAATTCTAAATTCAGAGTTTGCTGAGATTCTACTTTCTCAACCTGTATCTGAGCATTAAATTAAATGGCTCATGTCTTAAAAACTTCCTAACCCTCATACATCCTGAGCCTTACTGCAGAATTGCATTCTTCAACCATGCCCCCATATGATAAAGAAGTGCTCTGGACATGAGTTAGGGGACAATTAAGAGAGACTTGGCTGATACTTAACATTGTACTTTATACTGAATAACCCAAATTCACTGGTATTGTTGGCCACTGGAAAATTACAAGCAAATGTGAGGACCCAAAATCTGGCATCTCTCTCTTTACTGAAGTCTAAATGACATTTATAGGCAGAAGGGTTTACAGCATGTCACATCTCCTTTACAGAAAAGCATTGTTAACAGGGACATTACTTCAGAAATAAAGGCGACAAATCTTGTTATTGTACAGTGAAAATATTTGCATTCCATTCATGTTACAGTTCAGGACGAAAGAACTTTGACAATGACATTAAACCATTGCAAACCTGAACCTCATTTAACAAGCAGTTAGAGTGACAAAGTAGAAAGGACAGGATTCGTAGTTCATTTGCTCTGTCAACAGGTCTAGGCTTCTATGTAAAGTCGGCAAAATTAAAAGCACAATTAAAGTAGATGTTTAAAGTGTAATGGTGCGTGTGATATCGCTGAGATGCGGCATAAAAGCAAAGCCCTTGGGAAAGATGAGTTGTTAAGTGAGGAGTGTGAATTTAAATTATTGAAAATAGCAAGGGTACACATACTTTTGCATCAAAGATATTATTTTTCCTTTTAAAATAACAAGTCACAGTAATTTGCCAATAGATGTGTTAATTCTACAATTAAATACCAACAATAGCAACAGTATAAATATGAACATAATAGATCTTTGAGAAAGTAAATGTTTCCAAAAATTTTGTGACATAGACTTTTTTGAACAGTTGTGAGCTGCTTGCAATTTTTCCTGTATAAACAATTATTTCTGGATCCCGTGAAAAAGATTAATAGTAACTCTAAAACATTTCCTTCATAAAATGAACATAACAAAAAATAAACAGTACATGTTCTTGAAGAAGTATGCAATGAACATTATGTCATACTGAAAAAAATAAAAAGTGTAAATCCACAATGAGATATAGCCATTTATTTATTCATTAATTCTAGAAATACCTCTCGAATATATTCAACGTGCCAGGCTCTGTTCAGTGTTTGAGATACTGCAGATTCAGCAGTAAACAACATTTTCTGTCTTCACCGAGTTTACAGTAACCTTTGACATTTTGCTGTAGAGTCTCCAAGAATATGTAACACTACATTCTACTGTCATTTTTAAAAAAAATATTGTAATTTTGAGGGGCCTCCCTGGTGGCACAAGTGGTTAAAGCACTGTGCTATGAAGCAATCCACAGCCTTGGCAGCATGAGTTCGATACCTGGCCCGCCAGGGAGCAACCCACATGGTGAGGCAGACATCTCCTTTCTCGTCCGCTGCTCCCCTCAGCAGTGAAATTCGGTCAATCTGCCTGTTCTGTTCCCCACTCTGTCTCTGGTGAATCCTCTCACCCCCTGCATCTCTGGCCTTTACCCCAGCTCTTGTATGCATAGATAGACAAATCTTAAAAAAAAAATAAAATTATTGTAATTTTGGGGCGCCACCCAGGTATTTCCCTGGTACAATCTAAAATCAGCCTCCCCACACAGAAGGTAGGAAGAGACCAAAGACAGGTGAGCCAATCTGGTGTGTGAGTAGCAGTGTTAATGAGGAAGAGAATTTAAGAGATATGTGTTGGGCTACCCAAAGACTGTGAGTTTTCTTCAGCTGCCTCCTCAACCCATCAAATCTCAAAAGTTTCTATAGAGGCTTCAACTCAGTTGAGCCATATCTGTAGTCCAGAGCATCAATAACACATTACACATCGAAGACTATATTCTGATGCGGCTTTCGGAAACAAAAATTCCCAGGCGAGGGGGATAAGAAGCTTCTGAATGCCGGGTCCAGCTGTAGGTCAACATACTCCATTGACTGCCTTCCCCAACAGGTTAGGAACACATATGAGATCTACCCTCTTAATATCTTTATGTGTATAATACTATACAGTATTGTAATTAAAGTATTATATTATACTGTAGATCTCCAGAACTTATTCATTTTCATAATTGAAAACCTTATATGCACTCATTAGCAACTTCTTTGCTTATCACTAAATATATACATATTTACCTTTATTTGTGAGGATTACATTATATACCATTGTATGAGTTATTCTAAAAATCCCCTCCTGTTGGACATTTAGGTTATTTCCATTCTTTGCATTATACATGGTGGTACGGCAATATGTAAGCATGACTATGATAGCATATATTCTAATCCTATACATGGGTTTACATGCTTGTCCTATTATTTTATCACAATAAACACCTTTGAGAAAATCCTTAGAGGTCAAGATTCTAGAGCACCCTGTCCTGCTCTTCATCAGCTGCTGGATCTTTCAGTGAATTCGAGCATTGATCTAACTTACTTTTAAAACTTTGTTATGCGAGGGTTTTCTAAAATTGTACCACAGTAGCAAGCAAGGTGTAATTAAGCCACATGTATCCTGCAACCAGTTTCACAGATATGAACATGATAACATATAATCAATATTATTGAATCAGTTCTAGCCACATACTGCTGCTGCTGTTTCTCCCCATGCTTTTTCTTCTTCCTCCTCTTCCTTTCGCTCATTAATATTATTGTATGTTTACATGAAAGTCCTTGACATTTTTCTATAACACTTCACTATGAATTGAAATAGATCATTTTCAATATAAAAATACTAATATACCCTAAAATTCAACAATAGTCCTATGATATCCAAAAAGGACCTAGTTCATATTTAAATTTCAATAATTATCTCAACAATGTTTTCCAATAGATCTGCTCAAAACAATATTCAAATTTAGAATAGCATTTGGTCGCTGTCTACAAAATGTGCTCTTATTATAGATGATTTTAATAGCCTAATGGATCAATTATTTACTTGCTAAGTTTCCTAGTTCCTCATATATAAATTCCATATGCCATTTATTGGAAAATTAGTCACTACTAATAATGGCTATGCCACCAACTAGATAGATATTTGCATTTCTTTGTTTTGTTTTTTAGAGACTGGATATTCTCCCTAACTTTATTTTATAATTATAATAATCATTTAAACAGTTCCAAAGTCAAAAATATAGAGCAAAATGGGCCTCCCCTCGTGGCATGGCGGTTGAGCGCTGGGCTGCGAAGCTGCCTGCAGCCTCTGCAACGCCGGTTCGATCCCCGGCCGCCGGCGAGGGTCCCACATGGCACGCAGACCTCTCCTGTCATGTCTGCTGCTCCCCTCAGCAGTGTATTTCATCAGTCTGCCTGTTCTGTTCCCCGCTCTGGCTCTGGTGAATTCTCTCACCCTCCCGCGCTTCTGACTGTACCCAGTGCTTGTATAAATAAATAAATCTTTAAAAAAAAAATAGAGAGCAAAATACATTCAGAGAGCTCTAGCTTCTAATTCTGCATCCTCTGCATCTTCACTGTATCCTCCATACATACCAAATTTTAGAAGTTGTTCTTATGCTTCTAATGCTTCTTTTCAAATGTATAACCACATGTAGTCGACTGCTATTACAAGAGTATTGCAATCATCTTTAAGAATACACTAGTTCACAGGTTTTGCCACTGTAACTTTTGGATATATTCTTATCTGGGTGGAAATACTAGGTCAAAGGCTAAAAGAATAAATAATGTTGTTTGATATTGCCAGCCTCTTTTCCAGAGGTGAAGTATCATTATCAGCATCAACGTAGGAGAGTCCTTCATTCCACATAGCCTGGCAAACAGACAATGTTGGATGTTGCCAAGAAGGACATGAGAATGACCAATAGTATTCCAGTGTAGTTTTGATTACATCCCTGCAATTATGATCGAAACTGGTAACTTTCATACTAGATAAAGATCATTGGTATTTCTTTTCCTTCGAATTATTGTTTAAATCTTGCTTTTTTTTCTTTCTTAGATTTATTTATTCAAGCACTGGGTACAGTCAGAAGTGTGGGAGGGTGAGAGGATTCACCAGAGCCAGAGCGGGGAACAGAACAGGCAGACTGACGAAATACACTGCTGAGGGGAGCAGCAGGCATGGCAGGAGAGGTCTGCGCGCCATGTGGGACCCTCACTGGTGGCTGGGGATAGAACTGGCGCTGCAGAGGCTGCAGGCAGCTTCGCAGCCCAGTGCTCAACCACTGCGCCACCAAGGGAGGCCCTAAATCTTGCTTTTTTAAAAAAATCAAACTGTTGCTGTTTTTCCATTCCATTTTTAGAAATTGTTTAAATATTAGTTATATGATTTGTGATATTATTTGCAAATAATTTTCCAGGTTTGTATTTTGCTAGTAGTATTTTGTATTTTTTGTTCAATAAACATACATCTATGCACATATATACATATATAGGTGTGTATACGTGTATTTGTGTGTATATGTGTGTATATGTATACACACAAAATTTACCAGTATTTTCTTTTATTGCTTCTGTATTTTTAATCATTGGATATGTCACAGGTTATATTTCCCAAGAAGTTGATTCAGAAATGGAAACTACAGTACTGAACTTTATTAAGGAATCTATCTTAGTCAACTGGGCAGTTGTAACAAAATATCATTGACTGGGTAGTTTAAATAACACATTCGTATCTCAGAGTTTTGAAAATTGTGAAGTCCAAGATCAAAGTGCCAGCACATCTGCCTATTGGTGAGAGCTTTCTTCCTGGTTTGCAGATGCTACCTCTGCATGCTCATGTTACCTCTATGTTTGTACCCCAAAAGAAAGCTGTCATCTAACCTTCCTTTTCTTATAAGTACACTGCAGTCATTTTGGGAGGCTCCACCCTCATAATCTCATCTAAACCTAATCACTTCCCAGAAGCCCTTCCTCCTAAAACATCACGTTGAAGGAAGGACTTCATATAAATTATGGGGGGACACACACATTTGGTCTATAACAGAATCCTTGGGACTAATGCCTGGGATGAGGGGACTCCTGGGAATAAGTTAACAATAAATAAGGGAATAAACTCCTTAAGGGGATCTGGGTGGCACATTTACCATTGAAAATCCTCTCCCTTCTAACAAATTAAATAAAAGCATACAAAGCACAGTTAATAGGAAATTCACTAAAGCTTCTAATCTGGTAAATTAGATCTTCTATTTAAAATAGTGTAAGAGGGCCTCCCTGGTGGCACAAGGGGTTAAGATGTAACCTATGAAGCTATCCACAGCCACTGCAGCACAAGTTCAATCCCCGGCCAGGGAGGTGACCCACATGGCACAGCAGACTTCTCCTAACTCACCCGCTGCTCCCCTCAGCAGTGTATTTCAGTCAATCTGCCTGTTCTATTCCCTACTCTGTCTGTGGTGAATTCTCTCAACCCCCCACACCTCCGGCTTGTACCCCAGTTCTTGTATGCATAAATAAACAAATCTAAAAAAATTAAAATAAAATAGTGTGAGAAACTGAATCAAGGTTATGTTTTTCTATTTTTTAGTTAATAAAAATATTATTAAAGAGATGATTTTACCATTGATTTGAAATACTATCTTTATCCTAAAGGTTTATACTTCCATATACATTAGGTCTGTTTCTGGATTTATTATTCTATTAGTCTCTTGCCGCATGTGCTAATTCCACATCATTTTAATTACTGAAGCACAAAATGTATTCAAAAATCAGGTATGGTCTACCTTCTACTATCTACTCTTCTTTTTTTCTTTTTTTTAGGGTTTCCCCAGATAATTCTTTCTAAATAAAGTTCATAACTAGTTTAATTCCAGAAAAAATAATTGTACTTTTCTTTGGATTCATTGATCAACTTAGGGAAAACAAATATAAAACAATATAGGAAAATCTTATATTTTTATTATGCTGTGTTCTCCTTTCCATGTATATTTTATCCTTTTATATGTTCAGGTATGTTTTCTATATGGGTTTTACACCTATTCGATCATGTTGCTGCTTATGTGTTTTTTTAATCTATTATAAATGGACTCTGTTCTTTATATTTAAGTGGTTATTATTTAGGTTCCTTGCTTTATTAACTAATAATTAAATTCATTCTATAATTATTTTAGTTCTTTTAAATTTTATATTATGAAAACTCTGCCATAAACAAAACCGAAAGAAGTGAATCATAATACCCCATGTGGATCTATTACCAGATTTAACAATGGTCACATCACTGCTAATATTATTTCATCTAAAATCCAAGCCACTTCCTGTCTCTTAGATTATATGGAAGCCAATCCAAAATATATCATTCATTCAATCCCTATTTACTTCGCCATGTTCTTCTAAAATATAAGCATGTCTTTAAAACAATGCTTTAATGTTATTATACTCCCTTTAAAATCATAAAGTGTCCTTATTATCAAATATCCAGTCAATGTATAAATTTTCCCAATTGGATCATCATTTAAAAGTTAGCTTATTCCACTGAGAATATAAATAATGTCAATGTCTACACACAGCAATTACTCCATCTGTCTCATTTAAACTACAGATTTCCTCTCCATCTCTTCTTTACCATTGTAATTTATTTCATTAAAAAATTGGATCATTTGTCCTGTGTAGTTTTCATATTTTGCTGACTTCATCTCTCAACTATTATTCAACATATTTCTCTTCTCTCATTTACTGCAAATGAATAGTTAGAACAAGAGTCTTCATCAGACTCAGATTTGAGTATTTTCAATCAAGAATATTTCCAAAGTGCTACAGTGAATTTCCATGAGGCAGTGATAGTTACTACCTATTTTAAATCTAATAAGCAGGGATTGCAAATTACTGCTTTTTTAATTTTATCAGTCTTTCATTTGTAAGCTAGAATTCTTCTACAAGGAGAAACTTCTCTAGCATCTATTCGATCACCCTGGAATATAGTAGGAAAGTAGGAATTAAGGCTTGATTCTTCCCCCTTATTTAAATGCAGTCAAAATTACATGCTAGAATTTTAGCATGCAGGGCCTCCTTTGTGGTGCAAGGGGTTAAATCTCAGCACTATCAAGCTATTGGCAGCCACTGAAGCACAAGTTCGATTCCTGGACAGGGAGTTAACCCACATGGCGCAGCAGACATCTCCTGTTTTGCCCGCTGCTACCCTCAACAATGTATTTCAGTAGATCCTCCTGTTCTGCTCCCCACTCTGTCTCTGGTGAATCTCTCACCCCCCCACACACACACCTCTGGCCTACACCCCCTAGACCTCAGCTCTTGAATGCATATATAAATAAAATAAATCTTAAAAAAAAGAATTTTAGCATGATTCAAAAGTGGTCAATGAGTTTTTAATATCATCATGATGGACTCATGAATTAAAACTATGGATGTATTTAAATTCCTTGTAAATTTTCCTATTTTGAGTAGGCAGTGGAAGACTCTTCCAGTTGGATCTTTTTGTGATGATCATAATGATGCCGATAACTTCCTTACTTTGTGCCTTGAAAATATCTTCCTTTTCATCTTTAACATTCTCTGTTCCAAACTAGAGATCAGGTATTTTTCCAAGAAGTCATGATTCCTTTAATAGGAAGTGGTATTTTGAGATCACAATCTGGACAGTTGAAGTGCTCTTTGTTATTGGTTTTTTATTGTTCCTAGACCTTTTCTTATTGCAGGGCTAGAAAATGTTTTTTATTAAGATAAAATAGATCATGCAGGCACACAGATAATTTTCATTTAAATTTAGTGATTCAAATTTAACACTGAAGCATTTTAACTTCATCAAATTTACATGTGTAATAATAACATACTGTGAAAAAGAGATATAAATAAAATAATACAATTTACAATCTCATCCAAAAGAATAAATACATAGGAAGAAATTTAACCAATGAGTGGAAAGACTGGACACTGAAAACCATAAGACATTGATGAAAGCAACTGAAGACGATACAAATAAACTGAATGATATTCTCTATTCATGGACTGGAAGAACTAATGCTGTGGAAATGAACATATTACATAAAGCAATCTATATATTCAATGCAATGCCTACCAAATTTTCCATGAAATTTTTCACAGAAATACTACAATCATAAAATTTGTATAGCGCCACATAAGACCCTGATCAACCAAAGCAATCTTGAGAAAGAAGAACAAAGCTGGGCATCATGCTCTCTAATTTCAAAACAATATGGCATTGTAATCAAAACAATATGGCATTGGCATAAAAAACAGACACATAGATCAATGAAACAGAATACAGTCCAGAAATAAGCCCATACCTATATGAACAAACAAGAATATATAATGAGGAAATAATAATCTTTCAATACATAGCTTTGGAAAACCTGAACAGTCACATGCAAGCTAATGAAACTGGGCCACTATCTTAAACCATACACAAAAATTAACTCAAAATGGATCAAATATTTTAATATAAAATCTGAAACCATAAAGCTCCTTGAAAAAAACATAGGTGGTAACTCCTTGACGTCGATCATGGTGATGACTTTTTGGACTTGGAGTCCAAAGGAAAGGCAACAAAAGCAAAAATAAACAGGTAGCAGTATACCAAACTAAGCAAGCAAAGGAAACCAACAAAATGAGGAGGCTACCAAAGTGGAAAGAGTAGAGTGAACAAGGTGTGGAGGGAGCACAACAGACTATGGTGGAGGACTTCAGGTGTTTTGGTCGTGGGGTAGGGTAGTAACAACACCTGAAGGGGGAGATCCTGTTCCTCTAAATCACAAACAATACTGTAAACCAATGTTACCTAAATTTTATAAAAAGAAAAGTCAACCTAATAAATGGGAGAAAGTATTTGCAAAGCATATATCTTATGAGGGGTTAATATACAAATACATTAGCAACTCATAAAAAACCATCCAATTACAAAGTGGGCGGAGGATGTGAACAGGCATTTCCCCAAAGAAGACATGAAAATATACTCAACATCTGCAATCCTCAGGGAAATTCACATTAAAATCATAATGCAGTATTACCTCACACCTGTGAGAATAGCCATCATCAAAAAGACAATAAATAATAAGTGTTGGTGAGGATGTGGAGAAAAAGGAATTCTGATGGATTGTTGTTAGAATGAAAATTGTACAACACCAAAACTACTGAAAACAGCATGGAGTTTCCTCTAAAAAGTAAAACTAGAACTACTGTATCAGCACTTCCATTTCTTATTTGTCTGAGAAAACAAAAACATTAACTCAAAAAGTATATTCATTCCCCATGCTCACTATAGCATTATTTACAGTAACGTGGCCAAGATTTGGAAACAACCTAGTTGCATATTGATGAATGAATCAATAAAGGACATCACACACACACACACACACACACACACACACATCCCACCCCACACAGGAATATTATTCAGCCATGAAAAGAGTGATATGCACCCACCAGAGAAAGGAAAATTATTCAGCTGTCAAAAGGAGGAACTCTTGCCATTATGAAAACATGGATGTACCTAAGAGCATAATGCTAAATGAAATAAGTGAGACAGAAATAGGCAAATACCACATTATCTCACATATACGTAGAATCTTTAAAAAGCAACAAAACAAAACAAACAAATAAAAACCTCACCTCATGGAAACGGAGAACAGAATGGTGGTTGCCAGAAGCAGGGTGGTGAGGGAGTGGGAAAAATGGGTGACAGATTAAAAAGTACAAACATCTAGCTATACAATAAATAAGTCATGGGAACTATGGTAAATACTATTGTATTATATATTTCAGAGCTTCTAAGAGAGTAGATATTAAAATTTCATCACAAAAAAACTGTTTGTAAATACATGTGGTGATGACTATTAACTAGATATATTGTGATGATCATTTTGCAATATATACAAGTATCCAATCACTGTGTTGAACACCTGAAATGAATATACTGTTATGTGTCAATTATATCTAAGTAAAAAGTGTTGACAGTGCTAAAGCTATTGGATTTCTCAATAATGAGACTTTTTATTTCAGAGAGCGGTTTCTGTGAAGGAGCAAAGCAGAGTTCCAAAGAACAATAAAGGATTGAGGGGAAAGGATATAGTAAAAGACAGCATGGAGACCTCCTTGTGATGCTGGATGTTTGAAAGGTAGAACAAGAAATACATAGCACTGTTGCTAACTTAAGAAATAAAATGAAATGTATTTTTCCACAAGGAAAATCTTAACGTTAAAGTGGAAGCTATGAGAAGAAGTTAGAAAGTGAAAAAGACAATTGCTGGACTACATCTCTCAAGAATCAAGAAAAGATGAATTCTAGGATAAACAACAATCAGCAATTCAGTCTCTGCTGGGCACAGAGACCTGACCTGTGAATGAGCATTATGGGACACTTAACTTATTCCAAGAAAGCACATAATAAAGCCAGACTATGAACTCCTTCCATACCAAATTTAAATCTTCCACAGAGGTGGATCCTGTTCTCAGTTAAATTCCAAGAAATACACAAACAAAAGTCCCACATCAGGCTCTTGGAACTAGTTTAGTCCCATATCATTCCTCTGAGTTCAGATTCCCTTAGAAACAAAATAAATCCAGCTCAATGCTAATTTATTCTGAATGAACTGATTCACAAGCCACATTCTCCAATCCACCCCTAATCACTAGACAATGATGGCATCTGATTCTTCCAGAAGCCTTGAAATCAGCTCAACTTGACATGCTCACAGCTTTGTCATCCTTTGTCACTGCTCAGGTTGTATGGTCCCTGGCTCAACCAAATTCTTCCCAACTTTCTTTTCAATATCGTTCCATATAGAGCTATCTTGACCACACTCTCAAATTTCTTCCTCTTAAACCTTCCTACCGTGCCCTTGGGAACTTCTATGTCATGGCAAACTGTCTTATATCCTCAACCTCTTCATCAAGTGTTTCTCCCACTTCCTAGGCCAAATCAGTATTCACTATTGGTATTTCTAAATCATTATTCTTTTTTGGTTTCTGAAAACTGCTCTTTTGAAGCATGTGCTGTCTCATTGAATCTGTCATGCATTAACATCTCATCTTGTGTCATTTTCTCAGGTTGGTTTGTCAGTCACTTGACAGCATGAAAAAAATGGACACACGGCAGTTAAATTGCTGAGGAGGAACATGGACTATTATTTAGAGGAAAGAATAAGACCAGACATAGGAAGGTGGAATTAGGGGGTAGGAAGAAAGCATGAGTCATATAACATCCTTCAACAATGGATAAGGTATACAGTACATAATATTCTTCAATAATGGATAAGGTATATAGAACATTCCAGATGGTTCACACTAGCTCTAGCTCATCAAAGTCAACTGTTAAATTTTCAAAAGTTTTGCTAGCCAACACACTGGTATCTTGAAATGGGACATTATGTGATTATTTACACTATGAAAATCTGCCAATAGTGATAATCAGGGCTATTTTCCCCATTCATGAAATAAATAGCATACCTCTGAGTGATGGGAAGGAAGAGGAAATGAAATAGTGGATATAAGGTCAGGAAAATTGAAGACAAATTTTACTTCACTCAAAATTAAGCTGTAGCAAAAAAATCAGTATAACAGCTTTGCAAAGCAAAAATAAATAAATAAATAAATAACCCAAAACAAAAAAAAATAACCCAAACAAACAAAATGATGTCTATGAACAATATCACCCTAAAGGCTGAGAACAAAAACTAAAAATAAGTAATATTTAATGACAGAACAAAGAGTAGCAAAATTGAAGACAGATTCCAAGGGAAAATAATAAGAAAACACCCTTCAGTTAGCTTAACAAATAGATTTCATCCTCATGAATGAGGCTGAATCCCAACTTTAAGGAAATGAATGGATATGCTAGCAGGTTCTCCTGTAACAGGAGGTACCCTTAGACTAAATTCAATTCACTATATATTTATTTATTCTGCATTTAATTAGGTTCTGGATATGGTTTTTGTTTTCTGAACTTAGATGGGTCAAGGACCTAGAAATTGACAAGAACAGAGAGAAAATGGAGGAAGCACGGGTTTCAGGAGCATCTACACAAGAAAGTAAAAAGGGTGGAGTTTGCAACCTCTCTTGCTGTATCCACTAATACTGTGCAAGTCACCTAAACTCTGAACTCATTTCTTAAGCTATAATATGGTAAAGGTGATACCTATTTCTTAGAGTAGCTGCCAAATCACACAAGATGATACAGGTCAAAGTATTGAGTGACTTGTTAGTAGCAGATACTAAATGTGTAGTTACTCTTTCTTTTATACACCTAAACTTTTGTTCTCCATCAGGCAAGGCTAAATACACATTTTTGAGATGATGAAACTGTAAAGCCAAAAGACCTGAGCATATGAGGGAGTTTCTTAATTCTTTGCTTTTTTATTCAGTGTTGGAAAGCTCTAATCCAGGGGTGGTCAACTTTGGGTAAATGACGAGGGAGCAAATATGTTAGGCTTTGTGGCTCATATACTCTCTGTTACAACTATTCAAATACGCTGTTGTAATGCAAAACCAGCCATAGACAATACATAAATGGACATGTCGCATGCTTCAATAAAACTTTATTTATGGACAATGACATTTCAATTGCACCTAATTTTTCTATGTCAAGAACTATTCTTTTGACTTTGTTTTCAATTGGTTGAAATGCACAAATCATTCTTAGCTCACGGATCATACAAAAACATGTGGAGGGCTGGATTTTTCTAGAGACTATTATTCCTGTCATCCACACTTACACTTCATGAGTAAACTAGAATAGGACAGAGGTTTTAGAAATATTCTTATACCTTGGAATTCTTTGTCCAGAGAAATCTGGTATGACAACCACTTGTTACCAGAGTTTCTAGGAGAAAGGAAATCTGGTATCCTTCCCACTCACTTAAGAACCTTTTCTCTCTCCCTCTCTCCTCTCTCCCCCCCCCCTTTCTCTCAAAGGGATTTTATAGGACACTTTTTTTGTAGGCCATACAATGAAACATGGAAAGGAAATACAGACAAAACTAAATCACAACAGATCCTAAAAGACTGACTGTAGAACCGAGGGTACCAGAGGGGCAGAGAGGCAATGAGGGTAAAAAGGAAGTGGGTCCAATGGACTCTGATGGTGGATTATGAGTGCCTTGGTGGTGGGTGTGCTGAGGTAACATATACCCGAAGGGGTGTGAACCTGTACCCACAAATCATCTATACTGTTGTAAACCAATGCTACCTCAATATAAAATAATTCAGTTTTAAAAAAGAAAAACTGATAATTTTATACTAACTGGCCCCTTTTAAGGCAAACAAAATCCAAATGTGAAAAGGGTAGGAAATAGTAATTGAAATGACCCCCTCCCCAAGTGTTCAAGTTTTTATTATACATTAGACTTCTTATTTCTGCTTCTACACACTTGCCTCTCCACTGAATCCTGGCCTCATCTGATGAGAATCTCCATACCTTGAACACTATATATTACCTTATGTACAGGATGGTTTGACCCTCTCTACTTTCGTGCCTGCAATAGTTTCTGTGATTGGGATTTGGTCCTTGCCTCGGTCATAGGAATCCTACACATGTAGTTCTCCATCCCTCTGCAATCCCAAATCCCTTACCACAAAGGCCGGATCTGAGCTATAAAAAATGCTCTGAGTCATGCCAGATTATCTTAATAAAAGATGTAAAAACAAAAGGCTTAGTTAGGTCTGCCATGTGCCAAGTGCTATGCTAATCACCTATCTCTGAATTAAGAAAACTCTGACAAGCATTTTTATGAATGGTGTAAAGTGTGCAATCCAATCTTAAGAAGGAAGCTGAAATGCATAATTTTTCTAATTCCTTCTCTTTCAGGTAAATCACTCTGAGTCTCTTCTTCCATGGAGCTCTGTAGACACATTTTCTAGCAAGGAGAGACACCTGGAGAAGAAACAGATCCAAGAAAATACTATTTTGAAAAGTCATTAAAGGATTTCACTGGCATCTGGGAAAATCAGGCTACTTTTGGTGCAAAAACAGATTAGAGATGCAAAAGAAAAATACAAATATGGTATAAAGCTCATCCTCTATCACTAATGCTCAGTGATAGATGAGTAGGTTTTTCTGTGCATATAATCCATGGATGGGAACCTGTTATAACAGGGCAATTTGAGATACCATCTTCTGGTTTGAAAACAAAACCAAACCAAAAAAAAAAAAAAAAAAGGCAAAAATGAAACAAAACCCTTGGCTTGACTTTTACTTTCAGAGTGATCATGTTATAACAGACAAAGTCAGATGTGTGTCAAGTGAGACAGAATGACTAAGCAAGTTATACTGAAAACTTATTTTAGCTCCTGAACAAATGCGGGGAAGTTTTTAAGGAAACATTTAAAAATCAGCACTTCGAATACTTTTCATTACCATTTAATTGTCAATGATGCAAAAAAATGACATAAAAATTAAGACCTTAGACAAACCAAATGGCCAGTATTTATCAGTTAATCACCATTCTTTACACTCCTAGGACTTCTAGACTTAGTCTCAAACGTTTTCTTCCCCGCTTTATGCTCTTGGGCCAGACTTTCAGCGACTGCATCAGGTGAATTTCCTTGCCCTCAGACTGTCAGTTGGCCATAGTCAATGGAAAGAACCTACTGGATATCAGCAAGGAGTGTGAGGGAAAGATATTTGTTTCCATTGCTGCTTCCTTGTTTGTCAAAAGTTAGCATGGGTTCCATTTGTCTCCAAGAGGCTACTGGTGCTGGGTGCCAATAGCCATTCCCTCCTCCTGAATCTTCAGGCCCAGTGGGGGTAAAGGGCACCTACTGTTGCTAATCTTAGGGTACTTTATTGTATCTTGTTAGTTTCCCTTAACCCTGTGCACACATTTGCAAGTAGTCCCTTTATTAAGCTCACCTCAATCCTCCTATTAGAACACACCCTCTATTTCCTGTGCTGACTCTGAATGATAATGCCCCGATTTTTTTTCCACTCTTACTTATAATTGAACAAAGAAGTCTTATCACTGTCTTCCAACCAACACTGTTGACATCCTTTGCTGTATGTCTGTTGTAGCAAGTACTAGAGTGAAAAGGCGTTAGAGAGAAAAGGGCCATACAGGGGGCTCATGGGAAACTAAGTATGATAGTTCAGAGAATTTATAGTACCATTATTTGTAACTTTTTCATATGTATTTTGTGTATATTCTATAATACATAAAAAACACAAATTATGTAAAGTTAAACTCTGATTTAATATGTATATATGCAGAGAAATTGCTCTGAAAGGAATTAGAAAAAAGCAACATTAGTTTCACTAGATCATGAGATTAATGGTGATTTTTTCTCAAATAGCCTACAATATAGAAAAATACATTTTCTCTACAAAATTTATATAGTCAATAACATGCAGTAAATACGTGGAAAACCAGCAATAGCTTCAATTAAGTTCTACAGCAATTATTGTATTTAATCATGTCACTGGTAACTGGGTCTACTCAAAAGAGGCAATCCTAAATAAAATCTCAGACATGTCATCAACAGACAAAAAGAAGATGACTCCAGGCTCAAATAAGAGTGTCAACCTCTTGCAACAATTAAGCCACCGAAGAAGGATTTCAGGAGACCATGAGAGTAAGAACTTGCTTGTATAGCTGCCAAAGGTGACCTTAATTGTCTAGTCATGTTTTGTTCAGAGTCATTATTCAGCTTTCAGTTGCTATGAATAGTAACTGTGTGATATAGTCATGTTTAAAGGGAGAGTTGCTGTTCTTTTTCATCACCAGTCTCTCTTTTAGGCTATTATTAAGATTTCATGGAGTTTGCTAAATGTCTGTCCCAGGAGACCTTGCAAAATGAGTGGCAAGTATAGAGTTTTTGAAGCTCAATGTCAGGAAGGACGATTTGCTTGACTGTGCTGGAGCCTAGCAACACCAAGACCTGTTACAAAGATATTTAGCAACAAACATGCCAATTACTGGACTTGTATTAAGTGTCCACAGCAAATTTCGAGATTTATCAAGAATGGTGTTTGATAGCATCACATTGATTAAATAAACAATGCTGGTCTTGTCTGTATTATTCTTCCAACACCGTTTTGATACTTAGACTCGAGTCAGGCAGCATGATTTTATAACTTGTTCCCTCCCTATCATAATTCTTTCTTAGTGTCTTGGAAAAGATAGAATAGGTAGAGGCTTGTAGGTATCTTGGCTTCTTTTTTCCATGAGCACACACATATCTTTCTCTAACTTTTTTCTAGCACTTATTACTTGACCTAAAGAGTAAGTGAGAATTCAAGTCGTTACTGTTTTTCTGATAGTTTTTGGTACAACATATTTTCAAAACTCTGGTCTCTAACTAGACTTAATTAAACTTTCTCCCTAGATATCATGGCATGAGACAATATGAAGTATGCTAGGGTAATTATTCATGGATTTAATGTAAGTAACTTGAATAAGGAACCGAGAAGCATTTTCAAATAGGCTGCATGTCTGGTTTCATAAATCAAAGAATAGCTGGTTTGGAAATGGCCTCAAAGATCAGCTAGTTGAGCCATTCACCCAAGGTTTGTATCCTTTCCATTAGTATCTATATCATTCTTGAACTGTTCCAGGAAAAGAGATTTTTGAAACAATCCATTTGAGATGGGAGGTACTAATTTTCATACACAGATCTATGTGAAAGCTTTACTCCAGCAGCTCTCCTGTCATTTCCAAATACCCCTTTTTCTCCTTTTCCTAACAAACCTGTCCTTTTAAAATGTAAAAAAAAAAAAAAGTGTTTCTCCAACATGTTTTCTGCTCCTTATTTAAACTCATATGGCAGTATTATCTTACATATATTCCATTTTAATATAAATTTGACAGATCCTAGAAGACTCAGTTTTCTTCGACCCACAAAATAAATAATGGCAAAGACCATAGTTTCTAGTATACATGCAAAAATTCAATTTGAAGATGCTACCCTATTGGCTTTGAAGATGGTGAAAGGACAGTGAGCCAAGGAATACTTGTGACCATAAAAGGAACGGAATAAGAAAGTTAATGAGTCTCTCCCAAAGCTTCCTAAAGGAACTCCGTTTCTGCAGACATCTTGATTTTAATCATTGAAACAATTTCACACATCTGACCTCTGATACTGTGAAATCATAAACTGTTTTTTTTTCTAAATCACTACTGTGTTAATTTGTTCAGCAAAAGGAATACTATACAGATATTAACCCAATAAAATTTTGTTGGAAGAAACTGAAAAAAAAAAAAATTCTAAGGCAGTATCTTAAATGAAGTACTATTTTTGTCTTTTAAACTTATTTTGACCACGTGTTCTTGGGTCAAGCAAGTCAAGTCAAATAAGCCTGCCAAGATTATGTTCTGTTACAAATAGAAGGACAGTGTTGAAAAAAGACTCATGGAGGAACTAACACAATAGTCACAAAGCTGTACTGAATAAGAAAACCAGATTTAAGCACCAAAGACTCACTACCATCTGTTTAGAGCTAACAGAATAATTCTAAGTTTCCTGCATCAAATAAAGTTTCTTGAAGAAGTCCTTTTAGGAATCTTTGACTCTAGTTTAAAAATGCATTGGACAAATCTTGGAGAATAAAGTGCCTTCCTATTCTAAAAATATTACTTAATGTAATGCCTGAAACATCCCCATTAGAGAGGCATGGCTTTGGGGTTTAAAGACCTCTCACTTTTCAAGATTCCCTGGCACAAACCCTCAACAGAGACTTACTAAAATGTAAAGGCTTAATGGAAAGGTGACAGGTCTAGAATCAGATACTAGACTGGCTTTTGGCAGAAAAGAAAACACAGAAAAGGAAAGAGGGAGATGAACTCAAGATAAACTTCATTCCCTGTTCAACTTTCACATGGTGAGTATATTACTTCACTTATTCTTACCTGTGGTTTATTTTGCAAGTCTTCCTTAAGACCTACCAAAGGCCAGGGTAAACATTGTCAAGCACTTTTGTTGAACTGAATTGAATGTATGGAATGAAACAACTTTATCATGAATCAAATGTCAGTGTTTAAATCTTGGGATCTATCCACGCAAAATCTATAGCCAATCATGAATCGTCTTTAGGATAAGATCTCTTTCTTGTTAAGCCTTATGCCGGAGCTCATATTAGGTGTTTTATAAAAGTCCTTTACTGAGAATGGCTGAAGAGCATTTCTAATGATAAAGACAATTCCATGGTGAGTCATCAATCTGGCTACTTTCCAGTTTGAAAAATTATGGAAGCATCAAGACCGAATCCATTTCTCTATACACTTTCACATTCTTTATTGACAGATGACTCTGAGATGAACAGACTTCCAAATTACAACATTGAAAGAAACAAAAAAGTTGTTTACAATCAGTTATGACTACTGTGAAGAAATTATTCATTTAAAGGTTGAAAAACTTATGGAAGTCTTAAGATAATCAAAGGTTTAAAATGGGTTTGGCTACTAAAAATTGTGAGGCAGCGAAAGGAAACTAGAAAAGTCTTACTCAATGATAAAGTGCTATAGTATCATGATGAAAACATCTAGGCTTTTCTAGATTATAAAATCTTAAGAGAATTCAAACCTTCAAGCATAAAGAAATAAGTATCAAGTAATCTGACATTGCATTGCCCAGAGAGGAAAGCACTAATCATTTACTGAAATGAGTTATTTTTTTCTCCTTATCACTGTCTTATCCAGGGGTATCCCCAAATTAGATTGTGAGACAAAAATCTATGTGGCCTCTGAGGTTAAGTGCTGCTGTTTCCCTATGTCATTTCCAAACAGCCCTCTTTTCTCTATTGGTATTCGGAAGCCCAATTCCATGGTAGTGCCTCCCCTGTCAAGCTTGGCCTTCAGAGGATATAACTGACTCTCAAAGAAGAAACGGGTTATTGCCAGGACACTGCTTATTACATTAGCGAAAGGACTGTCCAGCAGCTTTTCTGGGAAACACCGTCAGGCAGCAGATTTGCTGATTTCACAAAATAAATCCATTTTAACATTCCCCTTCCTAAGCCTTCTGATCCCTTCCTCACTATCATGCTCAGGTATTCCTGTATCACTAACTCATTTTCTGCAAGAAATTATGTGTCAAGGCTTCAAAGAGTCTTCCCAGAGTATATTAGCACAAAATCCAGTGTTCTTGCCAACATTTTAAACTCCATATCACAAGTGAGTGCATATGACCCAATATTCCACCTTCCACCTGCACCTTGTCCCAATCTATTATAGATCAAACTCTTAGTAATTGTGATGCTTCCAGAAACAAACTGGATGTTATTACTGGCCCTCTTTGGCACCTACTATTTCAGTATGGTTCCCCTAAATGCAGAATCTGAGAGAAAGGTTTATGTGCAAATAGTTTATTTGGGAATATAATACATAATCTTATACAGCAATGTTTAAGGGACAGGTGAGCGTCCCCATCTTGAGAAGGAACGAAAGGCAATACGGGGATGGATTATCAAGTTGGCTACCAGTAGGGGGAGTGGAACCTGAACCCATAACCTGAGAATGCTTATGAAATCTATCTCAGAATTTTCTTTTCAAGGATGAAAAGAAGAGGAAATTAACCTCTGGCTCCTGTTTCCCATTGTTTAATGTCAATGCCACCCTGGTAATGTACGCACAAGTGCTGAGCAGTGTCCTGTGGTTGACTGTAACTTTCTGTGATATCAGAGAAATTGATGGGGCAGGAAATGGGATAGATGAGCCTGAAGAAAGACACAGTCAGGGGACATATGTGAGGTAGTTTGAAGCTTGTGCTTAACTGGTGACTGGGCCAGTGACTGGAGTATGTGATGAGCTCTGAGTCTATAAGGTGGATATAAAGGTGTCACATATAATTGACAGGCACAATTAGCACTTATTGAAAATCCTCCATCTTCACAGCATGGTGGTAAGCACTGGGGATATAATGTGTCCTACTAATCTGTGACAGTCATACAATCTCATGGGGGGTACAGAGGATACACATGTGCATGTAATAAATACATTTTGCATCTGCATCATATGGATATATATATATATATATTTGCATGAGTGAAGATTATAAAGGTCATTCATTTTTATAGAGTGGCCAAATATTATTCTTGGATAAAACCAGATCATTGACTGTTCACAAATTTGTATTGTATTACTTTGGCTACAAATAAGGTAGGTTTTACTGAATATTATTTTGGTATTATTGTCCTAAGTTACACTCTTGAAAAAGCAACCATATGGGAAAATGTCTTTGAAATTATTTTCAGGTTGTTGACTAGTGTCTTTCATAGCCTGTAGTAACCCTTTGTAAAGACGTTGAAGAGAAATATCTCTTAATGCTCATTTCAAGAAAATTCCTGGACACAACCTTTATAAAAATCATCTAACTGTAAATATTATAAATAATTCTCTTCTTTTTGCCTTGGCCACAGGGAAGCAACACAATATAATTTTATAATAGGCATTTCTGTAAATAAATTGTATTTTATTTCATTTTACTAGTTTTATGTCCCCTCCCATTGATCTGTTTACAAACTTATATTTGAGTTTATTATTTATAAGTTTAATATAAACTACTTTATATTCTTATGTATCACTGAGATGTGTATAAATTCATGTAATCAAATAAAATTTATAGAAAACTTAAAAATACAATTTAATTATATTTTATCTTCAATGATATGTTATAATACATTTTATAAACATTTTACTAATATTTTTAATTAAAGAAAAGATGAACTTATTGAATGAGAGGGATACGAATGAGATTATCACACTTGTGAGAATGGCCCACATAAAAAAGACCAGAAACCACAAGTGCTGGTGAGGATGAGGAGAACAGGAGGCCCCCCTACACTGTTTGTGGGAATGCAGGCTAGTCCAGTCCTTATGCAAGGCAGTATGGAGGTTTCTCAAAACACTAGAAGTGGATCTTCCACACAACCCAGTAATTCCAATACTAGGCATCTACCTGAACAATTGAAAATGACTAATTCAAAAGGAAAACTACACTCCTGTGTTTACTGCAGCACTGTTTACAATAGCCAATTTATGGAAACAAGCTAAGTGCCCCAAAACAGATGAGTGGACCAAGAAGATATTGTATATCTACACAATGGAATATTACTCAACAATCAAAAGAGATAAACTAATGCCATGTGCGGCAATGTGGATGGAGCTGGAAAGGATACTGCTAAGTGTAATAACTCAGGAGGAGAAAGATAAATACTGGATGGTGTTGTTAATATATGGGATATAGAGAAATTAGATAAAGTCAAATTCAAAATCTAATGCTTGAAGGAGGGGACATATTTTATATCTTCTTACATTATTTCAAGTCACAAAGTCTCAAAAGAAACTAGAAATACTGATTTTACTCTCTATGTCTCATTTATTGTCTATGTTAGGGAATTTATCTGAAATAAGTAAATTAGTAATAACTTATGATATAAGAATATGTATTGAGTATTAACACTGAGGGTACAGGATTTTTTTTTTTTTGCTAATTGAAACAATTCAATCTAAAACTAAAAAATATAATACTGATGCATAACAAAATTAATCCTACATTACAACAAATTAAATGGATAAAAAACCCTACAAAGTGAATTATCACAGTAAGATACAATGGTCTAAAGTACAACTGTGAAATATTATTAGAAGGATCTGCCTAGAAATTACAAGCTCTACTGAAATGCAACCTGGCAACCAATTAGAACATCTTCATGTTTAAGAAACTGTGAATGGAGTAAAGAAATATGATATAAGCAAGGATTACAAAGTTAAGTGAGAGGAGAATAGAAAACAATGTACATATAGTTATTTGAATACTAGAGCACTCAGAACATTTAAAATTCTGAGTCATCTTGCAGGATGAGGCAAGAATATTCCAGTCTTACAATAGAGGTATTTGACAAAATCTCACAGCGCTTATCCCAAGCCAGAGGTTAACTCCCAGAAGAAATTATGAACTCAGTGCAGCAATTAATCATAGTGATGAATATAAAATGACAATGACATTTTGGTGACCAACTCGGGAGGATGGAGAAAGGCCCTTTGCAGCTGAATGCCCAGACAAAGGTATTAACTAATGGGAACTTAAACACCACCTTGTCCTTCAGCTGTGGTGAAACCGCTTCCTAGCTCTTCATACACATGTAGACAGAAGCAGGACGTGGCACACAGGCAAGTGAAAACACTGATGTGTCTGTGTCTCAGGAAGGGCTACTAAATGAAAACTATCCATGCATCTGATATGAGGGTCTCTCATCTACAATAGGTCAAACAGTGAATTTAGTCCAATCCTAGATAAATGAGATTAATTAAAAAATCTTAACCATGCAGTTTTGAGAAGTAAATTTATTTTAAAAATAATAATTAATACTTTTTCAAATACATCTTTTATTACCATTCTACAAGTAGTACTCACATGAGCAGTCAGTTCATAAAAGGATCAGATACATCTGGAAGAAGGGATTATGGGGGCGGTGGTGGAGGAGCTCATGTTAACTAAGGAATAATTTATTAAAGTGCTGCATCCTTGATTGGTTTAATTTGCGTATCTCAATCATATAAAAAATTTACAAAGCACTTACCATGTACTATGGCCTGCTTGCACATGGTATTTGCCCATTTATCACAACAAACTTGCAAAATAGATACTGGCATTATACCCATTTTACAGATGAGGAAACAATGGGTTAGTATTGGTTAAGTACATGGCCCAGTTATAGACCATTCAGAAAGTGGTGGGATTAAGGCATGAATTTGACCCAAGTCCAAACATTTAACCACTTATGTGGCTGCTTATGTGGGTCCTGCCTCTGAAACTATTCTTGAATCAATTTTCCAGGGAGTTCCATACCTGCATCTTTAAAATCCCTAGTCAGATACTAGAGCGGAAGCCTCTGTATTATTCCTAAGGAATAAGACAATAAAAACGATGTAGGAAAGGTATGATGAAAATCAGTTTTGCTGTCTTAATAAAGGGAGCTTTACCGCCGGTACTTGGACTGCTCTCATGTTGTAATAGAAACAATGAAATAGGATTGACTGGGCTTCTCAATTGCAACCACAGGATAACTGTGACACTGGACACAAACAATCCTGAAAACCAATCTCAATTCTCTATTTGAACTAAAAGGACAAAAGTAAACACAGGAACATGTCAGACTGGAGATTTAACCTGGAGAAGATATAAAAAGCCAGCCAGAAATAGAAAAGCAAGAAAGAACAGAGGAAATTAAAAAAGAAAATACCAGCTATATAAATTAGATTAATACTGGGCCCGCCTGCTTATTTTCAGGTTCTGCATTTCTGATCCAGTAATTTTCCTATCTACATTACCCTCGGCCTCGCTACAGCCCTTCTTTCTGGCACCAGTTGAAAAATAATCCATAAAATGATTACTAAGTGTACATGTATACCTCTATTGCAGATACAAAGTCATATTAAAAATTACTTGAACACATTAGAGCCTATTATTTAAATATATTATCTTTCGTGCCATGTTTCTCAGGGAGCTGCTGGCATTTTGAGTGCAACAATTATTCCCGGGACAGACTATACTGCACACTGCACAATTCTTAACACCACTGCCTGCTGCCACCAAGCCCACAGTTGCACTTAATCACTGTGATAACCAGAAATCACCCTGAACCATTTCAAAATTCCCTCTGGGTGGGGCAGTACTTCCCCACTTGGGGAATGCCAGAACTGAGCACAACAAACTAATTCATCTCAGAGAATTAATAACATTATAGATTCATATATTTTATTCAAGACATAATTACTGAGTATCTGCCATGTTCAAGGCCCTGTCTAATCACTAGGAAGTATTGTACATTCTGGAGTCCAGATATACAGATTTTGCTGTGTTGGAACAGGCAGGACAGTGTCAGACATACATACTGATTAGATATTAACACACAACATCCAGATACACATAAATATATAAATTTAGAATTCTAATACTATGGGGAAAGACAAACATGATGTTATTAGAGTTTTTAAAAGGAAGATATGCTTGGAAAGATGAGTTAGGGAAGGTTCTGTAAGGAAGTGGTGCTTGAGCTGAGATTTGAAGCGTAAGTAGGAGTTCACTTGGTGATGAGGAAAGGCAGACACATTCTAGTAGATATAATGTGTGTGAAGTTATACTGATGAGCAGCACATGGTAAGAATGAGAAAGTGGGTGTCGGGGAGATATTGTGTTGATAATATTGGGGGAATCCATGCATCGTCTTACAACCCATGTGAACAAGAACTTTAGGCACAATTAACCGAGTGAAATTTGGTAGGAGGCAGTATATGGAGTTGGATGACCTGAGATATAACCCACCAGTAGGTATCATCCCACAGAGCTATAGTGCTATAGTAAACTCTCCAACAAAAGGAGAGAAACCTAGCACAGATAAAAATATCTTCAACTTACCTAAATTTGCATAATGCTTAAAATCATGTTATTGCATTAAGACATTTTATCATGAAAATAAACCCTGTTGCATAATATAAATTAAATGAATCTAGTAAAAAATGTCTTCAGTGTGTTTTTTTTTTTCCCCAAAGGTATGAATTTTATTTATTTTTTTTTTGGAGAATTTTTTTTGTATTTTATTTTATATAATTCTTACATCATTTTTCATTTTTGCACAATGCATGCATTTTCATCTTGGTTATATTCCCCATACAATTGCACCTCCCTTATTTTGACCCCAATCCCTCCTCTCTCCACGCTCCCCCAGTCGTGTGTCTCTGGTTTGTAGTTGCTTATTGATTTTCTTTTTTTCATTATTATAGTTATTCTTTTTCCTGGTCCCTTATTTAGGTTTTCTAAATTTCTGCTATGAGTGAGACCATCCAGTATTTTTCTTTTCTTTCTGGCTTATTTTGCTGAGCATGATCCCGTCCAGCTCCATTCATGTTGCTGCAAATTACATGAGTCTATCTTTATTGATTGCTGAGTAATATTCCATGGTGTATATGTACCACATCTTCTTGATCCAGTCATCTATTTTGGGGCATTTGTTTTAATTGTGTAGAATGTATTCACTCAATAATTTTTCTACCATACAATGTTCTATGGGGGCTGTACCATGTGAGAGCAGATGACAGTCCAGGAATGTTTGGGGAATCTGAACATAACCTGTAGAGGTCAAGTGTTGGGGTAGAATAAACACTGGAGTTGAAGCCCCAGGAACTGGGTCTTGCTACCAAACATTCTTGCCCCAATGGACCTTCACCAGTCCTTGATTAGGGCTTCCATTAATAAAAAAGAAAACAATACCCCCGGTTCTGAGTAAGATTACCTGAAGTATATAGAGGAAGAGTGTCTAACTCCAAAACTGACACATCCCAGGTGCACAATTCAGGCTTTCAATGAAACTAAGTGTCTTCAGTTGTAAAATAAAGGCAGTAATAACTGCTCTGACATTCCAAGGGTGTCATAAGGACAAATGGGTTACATTAGTACAGAGCAGGGATTATTATCACAGAGAGAATGTGGCATGGATGCCACTCTAAATTTATTATCCTTTTGTTTTTCTGTCAGTGGTTATATTCGTGGAGGAAAACTATTGTGTGGAACATCCCTCTCCCTTTAGCCCTCAGAGAACCTCAGGACCCCCAAACCTGCCTGCTCTAAATAGGTTCTGCCATCCGCCATATCAAGACAAAACATAGTCTAGTGCATGTTTAATGGGAAAGAACTTTAATAAAATTAGTGTGCAATAAAGAGAAGGAAACAAATGGAGAATACAGTTTCCAAATCAAGCACCCAAACTTACCCATCCCCTCGCGGGTAAATGCCCAGCCAAACAGGGTTGGCCTAAAGCAGGGTCTCTGAGGCCTGAAAGCCTGCCCCAAGTCTAAGGCACCTCCTGTTGGGGACCCATAGGAAAGGGGCAGAAGGGGCCAGACAAGTCTGGAAGGAAAAGAGCAAAATCAAAACCCAGATAAAAGCTGCCATTGTTAACCTCCCCACGGGTCTCACACCCGTGTCTATTTCAAATATCTCCTTCTATGCCCCCAAAGTCCCTGGTACAAGTCCAAGGCCAAAAAGTCAGCACAGCTTTTTTGCAAGTCTCTCTGCTCCGAGTGTCTCCTCCAGGCCTCTTCCTTCCTTTCTTTTCCCAGTCTCCTCTCCAGCTCCTCCTCTTCCCTGCTCAGCTCCGCCCTTCCTTGGGTGAAGGAGGAAACCTGGAACCCCCCCTTTTCCTGGGGACCACCTCGTTACAAAATGAGAGTATGCAATTTATTCATCCTCATGAAATAACCATTATTTTTATTAGCTAGTTTATATGCTAAAATGCACATGCACACAACTTTCCTTGGATGTGTTGTAGGAAATGAAGCATTAAGATGAACCTTGGACCAGTTTTTGAATCAATTTTATGAGATGGTGGCTGCACACAGTTGTCTTTTAAGTGACCTTGCTCCAGGAGTTCACACTATATTTAGACCCGACTGAGTACTGGAGGACGATAGTTTATTAGAAGTTTAATAGAAGCAAGTATATATAAGGCTAATAATACTTTCTGTTTAGAAAATAAAAGCCAGATCTCAGTGGTAGAGAAAATAGGTCACTACCTACAAAATGTCCCCCTCCAATGGATCACTATTTGAACTATGATGTAGGGGCTTCATTCGGTCCAACACTGATAACTTATTTAAAAGGGACAGACAATATTTTAAGCTGTTCTTAGTACCATATGCCTTATAATGAAACAAGACTACAGAATACTTTTCTTAAAAAAGAAAACCTAGCAGAGATCACGGGGAATTGTGGACTTGAAGAAAGACAAGCACAGAGGAAATGGAAGTAGGAAAGACAAATATGTTTGATACCACCACGTCGTGTTGGAGAGTCTTAAAGGATATTACAGACCGATGAGCCTTAATTTTTTTTTTCAGGTCATGGACACCTTTGAGAATTTAATGAATGTTAGAGACTTTGTTCCCAGAGGGAACAATGCATGTGCAAACAAAATCTTGCTCTCAGTTTAGGGTAATTAAAGAACACTGAATCATTCCATGCGCCACTACTGCAAAGGGAAATACAAGTATGTTTGAGACCATAGGCCAGAAGGAAATTTCTGTTACCAATATGTACTTCTGTTTTCTTTCTCTTAGAGAAAGTACCTCTGAGGTTTAATGACATTAATGAAGGTAAAATGAATTGGAAATAAAGCTAAGCAGAGCTAATACAACATTGACAGAGATTTTTGTGAGGAAAAGAAAGTAATTACAGTTGGAGTTTCATTAAGAGGACCAAGGAGATATTTCATCATGAATTAGACTATGATTAGATTTCTATATCAATAAGAGCTATCTGTTAAGGTTTTTTTCTCATCATAAATTTTTGCTTTCCTTTTAAAATGACCAAATCATACTCCGCTTAAATTACATACTCTTGACATCCTTTCAGCCTTGTAGCTCAGGCTGTGATGTGGCGGGAAATCCTTCACAAAGGAAATATTTCTCCACCTTGGCCACCTCTGTGAAATATAAGAGAGACTAGCCTCACTTAGATTGATGGTGACTTTTAAGTACCTCTGTTTTGGGGGGATCATCACATTTCATCCCTGGACTCTTTCTAGAACCTGTATATTGTCTTGGCATCACAGAACCTGGCTCTCCTCCATGTATTTATAATCTACTACCATCTACTTTGTATTGGAGCCTTTGTTGACCTCAAATCTCCAGCAAGTTCTGTAAGCAGATTTCTGGAAACAGAATAGGACATTTAAACAGTTCCAACTCAAGATGAAAAAAAAAAAATCACAAATACTCCTGAAGCACAGTATTCATATTCAAAGAAAATCTAGTTGCTCAAGATTTTCATTTCTATTGCATATAAGAGGAACACTTAATCATTGTGAGATTCACTTATATGCTCCACGGTGCTCACACACTCCATGTGCAGATTAGCAGCCAGACTAATTCTTTCCTCCCAAATTATTAAAACAGGTAATGCACTTTTATTAATGTTAGAACTAACTGAAATACTTCTGGAAAATTAATGCTCCAAATGAATGCAATTTCAGAGCTCGGTGAGTACATTATAGGCTTATTTTTCTTACTCTGTATGGGATGTTATATTCAGCAGTTTTGGTTTCTATAGAAGACTAGGAATAATTTCTCTGTCTTTTCTGCATGATAACTGGATGGTCTGGCACTTTTCCTAAAAGGAAAAGGTGTCATTGCAGCTTGGGAGGCCATAATCTTTTAAGAGCTATTTAGTTAAAATATCGGAGGACAATGGGAAAGGATTTGGCCTGTTACATTTTCTGACATAAGCCAAGAGATACAGCAAGCATGCAGCACCAGCTTCTGTCTTTCTCTCCCTTACTCACTTCAAACATGTATATTATGCCAAACACCACACAAGGTATGAGGCAAATTGCTGGCAAAAATAATGAACAATGCCTGCCCTCATGGAGACAATTCTGTAGGGAAAGAAACAATGCCTGCCCTCATGGAGACAATTCTGTAGGGAAAGAAACAATGCCTGCCCTCATGGAGACAATTCTGCAGGTCTTCTATAGACCACATACAGAGAATTTGCCTTTCAGTAGGAGGCAAAACTCTCCCAATGACATCCAGGAGGGAAGATGAGATGTGGTAGGTTCATAATTTGGGAGTAGGAAGAGGACAGAATTCCCTTCGATGTTTAAAATTTCTGTGATGAAGTGTGAGGCGAGCACATATGCTTAGGGTAAGGAGAAAGGATCCAAGTAGGGAGATTTAAAGAGAAAGGAAAAAAGATAATGACGTTATCGTGGAGATCAGACAGTTGTATTTACTGGGCAGGACTAAGGATCTGGTTGGGTCTGAACTAATAAAGTTAAAGTGAAACCAACTTGCTGGGTTTTGTGATTCTTTTCAGCAAAGTTGAGTAACGGGGATGCAGGAATGGAAAAGGCAAATGATTGGTTAAAATAGGGTAGAATTTTTCAAGGGAAATACAACAGAGTGCGACGGGGCAAGGGACTAGAGGGGGCGAGGGAGTACATATAACGAAGGCCTGACAGGCTAATCATGATGCAAAGTGACGAAAGATGGACAATGAACTGGAGGTAATAATTGTTCTAGTGTAAGCATCACAGGGAAGAACTTGAAAGTCTGTGTTGAGGGTCTGGGATCTCTGAACTATTTATTTTACAGCTAGTGCAGTTTCTGAGGACTTTGCTTCAGGCTAATGTCAGGCACATGTCAAAGAACTCAGAGTGAGATTTTAGGCACATGGATGCAAAATTGCCAAGATAATAGTAGTTGGCATATTAAGGACGAATATAAACTAGGTGATAAGTACTTCAGTCAATGAAAGGGAGTGATGAAGAAATCTAAAGGAGGTAGACAAGGCCTTATAGTGTGTTACCCAAAGAAACAGAGTCTTAATTTTATTGATTTTTAAAAAGAGTAAGAAGAGAATCATGATCTGTAATTGCAAGAGGAGACAAAGGGTAGACAGGTAGCCTGAAATTCTGGAAGAAGGTGACATTGTCTTGTTTTAGAGGAAACATCCTCCACATCTCTGAGGACAGCCAGGTGTCAGTGAGGCAGGTAGGTGATCACCTGCGAAGGGTGTTTTCATTGTGTCAAATGGTTGTGTGTGTGTGTGTGCGCGCGCGTGTGCGCGCATGTGTGCATAAATATACATGAACTTTCTACCATGGTTAAGTCTTTTGGTTAGAAGCATTTGGTAGATGAGAATAGTATTTTGCTAATAAAATTTTAATTGCTTAAAGACATTGGCCTAAATTGTGATCAAGAATCACCATGCTTATTTGTAGACTAAGGCCATGTATTTTAATCCTTTAGGGTCTTATACTAATAAGGAAAGCAAATAATACCCCAGGTCCCACAAAAATACTTTTAAAAATATGCTCATTTATCTCCTAAGTAGCAGCCTTTTTCATCTTCACTGATACAGAGCAGTGGTTTTCAAAGTGAGTACCAAGAGTCCTGAGGAACACTGGTACTTTAGGGGCTACTGTGGATGGCCATTGGGGTAGGGTGGGATGTCAAAAAAGTTGGTGTCTGGACCCACTCCATGTGGATATAAACAGAACAGCTATTTCATTCACATATTGAGTTTCTACATTTTCTTTCAAAAATCATTTACTCTTAAAAAATAAGTTTGGAAGCTGTAGACTGGAAAGATGAATCTCAGAAGATGCTACTAATTTGTCAAGAGTCCAAGCTCCAACCTTTATTCTTTTACCTGGAACTGTAACACTTCATATTTCATCAGCATAATTTCTTCATATATAAAGTGGTGGAAAAGCATTTGTCCAGGGTTATTGAGAGGTCTAATGAGACAGTACACAGAAAATTCTTTGATACAGAGGTAACTGGAATTTTATCATAATTACTATCCAAGTGAAAGGTTTTTAATCACTGACTAATAAGTGTGTGGTACTTAGAGACCTGGACATAATGAGGGCTGGTGACACACTACAGTATTGGTCTGTCCTTTGAGACCTTATTTATGGGATATGGAGTAGGAATAATTCTGAAATAAAATTTCTCTGAAAACCATCTTTTTAATAAAGTATTGCTTTAATGACCTTTGATTTTAGTCAAATATCCACATATGAAAGAGTGCAATGAGAAACATTGTACACTTTTTCTGACTCCATTACTGGAAGCATAATCTATTATGTTTTTTAATATTCCTTATATAAAGATTTAATATTATGGTACTTTCAATACCAGGAAAAAGTTTGCCCTTATGAAGAAAGGGTATATGTCTCTTGATCAGATTATATATTCTATTGTGTTTTGCTTTTGGCTTTAACTGCCTGAAAATTCAGAACAAATCTAATGTTCTATCATATCTGTATTGCCAAGGCTCTTGATAATATAAGTCTCTTTCTCTTCCTCTCTGCCCCGCAACACACACACACACACACACACACACACACACAATTTCCATATGTATTTCTAGCAACCTTATAATAAAAAGGTCACTCATACCTAATCATCACCCATTATTTTTGAAATTTAAATTCATTTTTATATTAAATTCAACTTATTGGTTTTGTTTTATACATGCAAAGATGTTATAGTTATATATATGATTTATGAAGACAGAATTTATTTAGTTATTTAATATAATTTTTGCATCATTAACTTATTTACTCAGAAAAAAACACATATTGAATGCCAACTCTATATTCATGTTTCTGTATTAGAGAATTCACAAGACCTGTCTTTGGTGAGTTCACAGCCTACTTTCGTGTAAGACAGAATTAACATACAACCATTTTATATGTTCTCCAGCAAGGCTCAGCACACTATGGCCTAAGCGATTTTTCTATAAAGGTTTACTAGAAAACAGCCACGCTCATTCATTTAGAGTGTCTCTGACTGCTACTGCACTACAAGAGATGTATTTACCATAGAGATATAAAGTCCCCAGAGCCTAAATATTTAATATCTATGGGCTTTGGTGGTGGGAGCACTACCGTAACCACACCTGAGCGGAGAAATCCTACACTGTCGAAATATTAACAAGGATGTAAGAAAAAGATAATTCATTAAAAAATACAAATAATCAAATAACTAAAATATTTAAACTCTGACTCTACAGAAAAGCTCTGCCTTGCCTGCTCTATCACGAGTTATTGCTATATGTAGACTTTAATTCTGGGAACAGTGAAAAACAACTCTTAGCAGCCTGATCGGACAATAACTGCTAGGTCTGTGTATTCATGTCACATCTTCAAGAATGGGTACAAGTGGTTTTCAGAGCAGATAATTTGTTGAAGGAGTGGGGTGCTGTGTCTAGTCACCCCGGACTCCTGACCCCCCCACCTGGTTGTAATGGAAAGAGCAGTGATTGAGCAGTTAATTGCAGGGGCATTGTCTGAAGTACTACAGATTGCCTTGACTCACTGGTTAAAACAATAGCAATAAAAGTAGCAACTAATTTTAAGCACCTACCTCACAGTAGGGGCTGTTCCTTGCACTCTCCAACCTGGGCATAGGAAGTCACAGGACAGTCACGTGACACACCAGACAGTAGACCGGGCATTTGGGGAATGAGGAAAGGGAAGTGCAAGGAGATTCCGTACCTTGTGTACAGTTATGTAACCAGCTAGCTGATATTAGAAATGATTCAAACCTGAATATTTCTGACCTCAAAACTCATGTTCTCACTTACCGAGTTACACTTTTTTGTGTGCACTCACTGAGTTCCCCCTTACACACACCGAGTAGGTCTATCACATCACCATAACTGACATCAGCTTTCTTCTCAAGTTAGGACTATCCAATATTCATCCTGGTGTCCACAATGCCTAGCATGATGTTTCTCAATAAAGTGCCTTAGGGATGAATGAAGAAGCAATATTCTGGGGAATATGGGGTGGACCTGGCTGTGGGATGGTAGGACTCTCCTTCCTCCAAACTTCACCATATAAAGGAAAGGGAAGAGTGGTTTGAGAAAGTTCAGAGTGAAAATATCACACCCTGGAACACATTCTGATACTGTCTCAAAAATTTCTAACCATGAAAAGAAAATTTTTATCCATAAATCATATAATTGGAAGCTATTCTCTGTATTAATTAACATAATATTAACTATTCTTATGTCCACAATTTTTCTGCTGATTAAATAGTATTTTAGAAGATGAAAATAAAATTGTCATAATAATATTTTGGTCAGCTTTACATTGGAATTATAAACTATTCCCACTGAATCTCACCTCACAGTAATTTGAGTACACAACCAGAATATAATTTTATAATTTAATGAAAGAAATATGATCAATTATACTCTCAGAGAAAAGATTCAGTTTAAAAACCTATTTCTAAATGTCATCAAACCATAATATTACACATGCAAAATAATTTTAAATATTTTCTCATGCACAGGTAGAATAAGAAACAATTGCATATATATTTAAAAATAAATTCACAAATCAGTATAGAATGATTGAGAGGTACAAATCCATATGCCAAATCCTTTTGAACTGATTCTATACCCAGTATACATCTGGTTTAATAAAACCTTCTTTTCTATGAAAAGAAATTCAAATCAAATTTGACCCACTCATTTTAAAGATAGCACACTTATTTGATATGTTTCCTAACTACTGCAAACTGCTTCTTATTATAAATAGGCTGGAAGTAATAACTATAAGTATCTTTTCTCCAGGAGCTCACTGTAAATTAGTAATTAAAAACAAAAGCAAGCAGCAAGTAAGAGATACTATGAAATAAAAAGAGATTACAGGGAAAAAGATAAACCTTGTAGTCATATTAATGGAAACAGGGTTTTTTGGGGGTCAAATTTACCTCCTCCAAAACAACAGAATACAAATAAATACCCTGTTTGGCTAATACCTATGCCCCACAAAAACATTTTTTTTTTGTTAAAAAAATACAGCATACCTAATAAGAAAACTTAAGTTAAATGATTATCTGAAGCATATTTTATTTTATTTTTTTAAAGATTTATTTATACAAGCACTGGGTACAGTCAGAAGTGTGGGAGGGTGAGAGGATTCACCAGAGCCAGAGTGGGGAACAGAACAGGCAGACTGACGAAATACACTGCTGAGGGGAGCAGTGGACGCGGCAGGAGAGGTCTGCGCACCATGTGGGATCCTTGCTGGCCAGCTGGGGATCGAACCGGTGCTGCAGAGGCTGCAGGCAGCTTCACAGCCCAGTGTTCAACCGCTGCGCCACCACGGAAGGCCCACTGAAGCATATTTTATGTAAAAATAATACTCCTGATTTTAAATGCTAAGGGAATTTGTTATTATAATATTCTGAAGTGCAAGTAATTTTATATTGTCAAATACTATTTTAATATGCTCTAATAACAGGCATTAAATCTATTTTATATTGTAAAATATAAATACTACCAAGAAAATATAGGTATATTTGCAAGAATTAAGAAATCCATCATCTAGGTGCATGATTACCTTGGGGAAGGAAATTCTAAGGGGACTCAATGTGAGGGGGTGGGGGAAGCAAATATTCTCTAGAAACTGTTAAAAATGATAAATGTTAAAAAATAAATACTCAAAAAAAAAAGAAATCCATCATCTATAATTTTCAGTTACTTAGTTTATTGTTGTTTTAAGCAACATGAAAGTTTTTAAGTGATGTTTCCATTAGCATAGTCTTGCTAAAACCACCATTTCTCATGTTAAGAATTTAAAAAAATATAACAACCCCCCTAAAATTCTTGTCCATTCAGAACCTTTGAATGAGACTAATGAAATTGAGTTTCTGTGACAAAATTATATCATACAATATTAGGGTTGACCCTAAATCCATTATGACTGGCATCCTAATTATAAGGAATGTTGAACACAACTCACAGACAGAGAAGAGAATGCCATGTGAAGGTGCAGGTAGTCTGGATGATGCAAATATAATCAAAGGAACAAAAAGCACTGCATAGACCCACCAAAGCAAGGAGAAAGGTGTGAAACTGGTCCTTCCCTAGAGACTTCAGAGGGAGCAGACTCCGCCTAAAACTAGATTTTAGACTTCTAGCCTTTTAAACTATGAGAGAATAAGTTTCTGATTATTCTCATGTAATATTTTGGTATACAGCACTACAATGTACTCTGTCCCAACTCTCAAAGTAATAGAAACACAGAAAGAAGCTTAAGAAATGTCCTAACACAGAGCAAATGTATTCCATATGGTGTGTTTCTGATAGAAGATAGTCAAAAAGGAACATAGAAAAAAAAAATCAACAAATTTAACTATCTTTAAAATAAGTGAAATAAAAGCTTATTAACAGTGAACCATTTAATTGAAAATACATCTGATGTGTTAATGGGCTTAAATCCCATCTACCCAGTTCATGTTTACCCTCATTTTCTGTTGAGGATCCAATTTCTGTTTTTAAGGGGTTTACTCAACCCTTTAAAACCAGGGGTGAGAAAATGGCCCACACATGGCCTAGCCGCAGAGAAAATTTTACAAATGTGCATGCGGCCTACTTTGAACCATTAAGGAGTCTCTTCTAACTTTGCTAGGGAAATTTGGTAAAAAGAAGTCTTTGTTGACTGAAAGATTGGTATAAATCAGAAGTTCTGAATGTGGTTATTTTTGGTATCAACTTCAAAAGTGAAAGGCATGCCTGAGAACGAAACAAATGCAAAGGAGGAGGACAGAACTAAGGGCTGAAATCAGCATCTGATGAGGCTGTTCACACCTTGGACTGAGGTGTCTTGAAACTAGTTCAACCTATGATGTTTCAAACTATGCTAGTTAATAAATTCTCTGTTTGGCATAAGCATTTTAAAACTGAGTGTCTGTCCTCTGTAACAAAAGAATTACCATAAATATATGAATAAAGCCAGATCAATGAACTCTCTGTTTATTCAGTATGAAGCAAAAATGACCATCAATCAACATGAGAAGTACATGGTGGTTAAGGTATTTGAAAAAAATATTCTATGCAAATTTGAAGACAAAGGTTAGAGAACAGTGCTATAGGAGTTAAAGGTACAATTCCGAACAAAAAGGACAATCTGGTTCTATTTAGTTTCAAATGGAGGCCACATAAAAATTGAATTTAACATTATACAAATGGCAGATGATGATTAGAATAACTGTTAAAAAATATCTTAACTATACAAAAGCAAACACAATTTATAAATATATAAAATAAATATTTATAAAATAATAAAATATATAAATATAAATTTATAATTTATATTATTTAACCTTTTAATATCATAAAATTATTTTTAAAAAAGAATTAAGAAGCATGAACATGTTGCAGCATGCTGCTAAGGAAAATGCTAATTAATTATAGAAGTGATATGCACAGATTTAGCATGATGGGATTAAAGGAATTCCTTTTTTAAATTTTATTGTTGAAAAACAACTAATTTAAAATCCTCCTACAAAGAAACTTTAGGGCTAAGTAGTTTTCTCAGGAGAAGGCAAGGTCACTGGGTGTTCCCCTTTAATGACTTTTTGCCTAAGAACAGGTCTAAGAACAATGCTGAGCATCCCAAACTCAGATCAATGCGATGATTTGCTGGTTTATTAAAGGACAGCGTTCAGGGAAACTAAGCAACTGGAAAGGGAAAGTTAAAATCCCAGAAAAGAGAGAGCCACAGGAATGTATACTCAAATTTTGACATAATCTTTGCACAAATTTCTGGTTGACTCTTGAATTATATGTCCTACCCATAAGGCAGGCTAAAAGCAGCACAGCTAAGGCTAAGCAAGTGACAGAGATTTCAGTGTCTGCCTATCAAAGGGAAGACAGAGCATGAAATTTCAGTTCAATCAAATTCACTGCTTGCTTAAAACAAAAAAGTCAACACAATTCAGGGAAACATGACAGAATCTATAGTGCATAAAATCTATCATTAAAAATGTCCATGACGCAACTCAAAATTACAAGACATACAGCAGTTCCTGTATCCATATTCAATAAAGTGAATATATGCTTATAATAAATAGGCAAAGAGGAATTTTCAAAAGATAGATGAAAACTACTTAAAAACAGAACAAAATAGGGCCTCCCTGGTGGCACAGCGGGTTGAGCACAGTGGGTTGAGTGCAGTGCTCTGAAGCTGTCCGCAGCCCCCGCAGCGCAGGTTCTATTCCCGGCTGGCCAGGGAGAAACCCACATGGCGCGGCAGACCTCTCCTGCCTTACCCGCTGATCCCCTCAGCAGTATCCTTGGTCTGTCTGCCTGTTTTTCTCCCCCTCTCTGGTGAATTCTCTCACCCTCCCGCGCCTCTGATCTGTACCCCAGTTCTTGTATAAATAAATCAATCTTAAAAATTATTTTGAAAAAAAAATTTTAAAATAAAGAACAAAATAAAAAATAAAAGAACTGAAAAACATCACTTCATAGCAGAGTAGTGATGACAGAAAAAATAAACCCAGTAATTCAAAGATAAATGAATAGAAATCTTCCAGTATTATTAGCTACCTGTAGGATAACACAGATCTAATTTATATAGATTTGGAGTCCTGAAGAGAGAGGATAGAAAAAAAATAGTACAGAAAAATATATCAGAAAAAAATTCAAGAAATATCTGATACTACATTCTTCTTTTTCAACATTGTTTTAGCCATTCTAGTTCTTTTGATGTTCTATATAAGGCTTAGAATTATCTTGTCTATATCTATAAGAAAACTTTACTGGAATTTTGAGGAAATGTGTTAAACCTGTATATAAATTTGGAGAGAATTTATTATGCTGAATCTTCTGATCTATCAGACTGGTATATTGCTCCAACTATTTAGCTCTTCTTTAATTTCTTTGATCAGAGTTATGTAGTTTACATCTGACAGGTCCTATATATTTTTAAATTTATACATAAATATTTTGAAAGAATATAAATGGTCTTATGTTTTAAATTTCAGTTTCTACATATTCATTGCTCACATAGAGACCATATGTTGACAGTGTATCCTATGAGCTTGCTGAAGTGACATATTCTAGCAGTGGAGTTTATTTTTATGATTTCCTGGGATTTTCTGTATAGACAATCATTTCATCAGCAAATAGGAACAGACAGTTCTACTTCTTTCACAAGTGAATGCCTTTAAATTCCCTTTTCTGTTTATTTCGCTCCCTAGGACTTCCAGTACTATGCCGAATAAAAGTGGTGAGAGAGGACATTCTTTCCTTGATTCCCATCTTAAAGGAAAAATGATCAGTCTTTTGCCATTAAGCATGATACTGGCATTAGGTTTTTACTAGATGTTCTCTATCACCTTAGGGAAATTCCTTTCTATTTCTATTTTACTGAGCTTTTTATATCATGAATAGGAGTTGAGTTTTGTCAAATTATTGTTCTACATCATTTGGACTGATCATGTGATTGTTTTTTACTTTGTTAATATGTGGGTAATATGGTTTGATTTTGCATATTCAACTAGCCTACCATTCCTGGAATAAACTTTACTGGTCATTGTGCCTATTTTAAATATAATGATGAAGCCTATTTCCTAGTATTTTGTTGAGTATTTTTGGATGTGTGGTCAAGAGGAATGCTTTTTTTTTCTGTCTTGTTATCAGAGTGACACTAGCCTCATAAAACAAAATGTGGGTGTTTCTTTCTCTTCTACTTTCTAGAAGGGATTGCTTCACAATGGTATTAAAACTTCTTTAACAAAATTATCTGGGTCTGAAGATTTCTTTATTTGGAGGGTATAAGCTATGAATTACAGGAGGTTTTAAATTATGACTTCATTTTCTTTAATAATTACTGAACTATTAATCTTATTTACCTTCTCTTGGACAAGTTTTGGTTAATGTCTATTTTTTAAGGGTCACAAATTTTAGTACTTTAGCACTTTCTTTTATGCTCTTGATCTATTAGCATTTCTTATCTTTTCCTGCCAGTTTATGTAATTTACACTTTCCTAGAAAATGTATCAATCCAGGCCTCCCCGGTGGCACAGCGGTTGAGCGCCAGGCTGCGAAGCTGCCCGCAGTCTCTGCAGCTCTGATTCAATCCCTAGCTGCTGGCGAGGGTCCCACATGGCGTGCAGACCTCTCCTGCCATGCCCACTGCTCCCCTCAGCAGTGTAATCATCAGTCTGCCTATTCTGCTCCCCTCTCTGGCTCTGGTGAATTCTCTCACCCTCCTGCACTTCTGACTGCACCCAGTGCTTGTATAAATAAATAAATAAATCTTAAAAAAAGAAAAGAAAATGTATCAATCCAATCTCACCTACTCTCCATTTTCCACTAAATTTTCTTGTCAACTGGTGATCATTTAAGTTATAGGTGCTTGTGTGAATGTACACCTAAGAATATAGATATGCATACACACATACATTCAGTGACATACATATGTTTTGTTTTGTTTTTATTATTTAGGATTTTGAATGAGTGTAAAGGTAGATTAATCAACCTAGTCTCTATTTGATCATATATTCTCTATGCTTGCTTTTAATGTTTTCTCAGTATCATCATCCAACTTCTTTCAATCTAGGAAGTCTTAAGGCCAATTCTGTTTTGCTTCTTTTCTGAAGACATTTCCAATTTTCCTGGTGGGTGAATGTATCCTTACAGCCTTGGCATCATCATCATTCTTATTAATTTTTTTTTCCACACTGAATTGCAATGATGCCTTCCCCACACTGATGTTCGTATTAGTCTTTGAACCTCTCAATACTAGGGATCATGCAATTTCTGCTTTGTAATTCCAAAGATTAGCTCTTTTAAGGTTCTAAGGAGTCAGTAACTCTATAAATCATGTGACTCTATAAATCAATGTATTTTACTATTATTTCATAGAATTTAAACTTAGCTAATTTATTAAATTTTATTCTTTACTTAATTTAGGATGAATAACTGCAACCTGGTATTTTATAGTTACCATTAAAACAACTGTCTCCTACAAATATGGATTATTTATTTGTTCATGAAGTACAGGTATTGCATAAGCAGTATACAGACTTTAGTAAACTGCCAAGGGTACTTACACAGTGAGAGCTTCATGACTAGAATTCATTACATGTATTCGATTTCACCGTGAACCATAAGCTCTAAGATAAGACAAGAATTGGCTTCATCATGGGTAATTAAGCATTTATTAAGTCTGTTTGAAATTCTGGGACTCGGGTCCTATTTTTTTACTCAAGAATTAATCTCTATGTTCATTTTCTTATTTCTGTGTCTCATTATCCCTAATGTTTAGCTCAACCTGCAGCATTTCATCTCATTATACTTGATGGGCATCATGTAAGAGAGGAAAATTAAATACAAATTGCACTAACTAGGACTAACGGGTGGGAAACGAGATCTAGTTTTCTAAACAGACCGGAACATAAGTTTTGAAAAAAATTAATGTAATCAAATATTCTTACTGTTGCTGATTTTAATGAGGCTAACAAAATGAGGATAATTAAAAGGTTTTTGCCCTTCTACTAACACATATAAATGAATAAAATATGTAAATGGTACTAGTAAGCTTCTTGAAACAAACTGTTATCTTGAGTACGTTAAAAGATGTTCCCTGTAAACTTACTGCAGAATTTACTTATCTGGTAATATATTTTTATGGTTAGACAAAATTTAAGCAGTCCAGGAAAGCCCTTATTTAAAAGACCCCAAAATATGATTTCAAGGAGCTGAAAAGATCCATATTAAGTGTCCTACAGTATGTTGTGTAAATTGTAATAGTTTATCTCTACCTTTGTTTCAACATGTATATCATAAGATAAAATGAGATAACAAAGCCAACAAAATAACAGATCGAATCAATACTTACAATAAATTTTAACTTAACAAGTCTTTAATAAAATAAAAACTGGCCTTACTGAAGAAACTGATAGAATAGCTTTTCAGAGCACTTACATTAGCCGCCTATTAAAGTGTTTAATTCTGTTAATATTTACAGCTGCTGAAGCATAAAGCATCCCAATGAATAAAATCACGTTATTTAGCTCCACAAATAGTCCTCTTAAACAAGACAACAAATCAGCCAATTTAATAGAAATTAGCAGTTTCCTGTTTTGTAAATGTAATATGGAAACTTTCTATTGGGTTTGTTCTAATTGACATTTGCTTATAATTCCCCTGGAGAACCTCTTTTGTTATAATATTATGAAATGCTGCAGGGTCTTACAGGTATGGTGGTGCTTTAGAGACTAATTGGATTTGAATGCTGTAATTTAAATTCAGTCATTTCTTCTGTGGGTGTGCCTGGCCACATTAGTTGACCTCTTTGAAACTTGGTTTATTCACCTGTGAAATAGCATTGTAAAAACATTTGATCTTATTGAATTGTTGTGAACATTCAATGAGGAAACATTTGGTTTGTGATAACACATTCTTTATCTAATGACAGTAGAGCATGGATAGAAAAGAGAAAATTTAAACAGGGTCAGGTACCGGCTTGCTTATAGGAGTCTACCACCTCAAATGGCTTCTCGTCTATGTAGATGAAAATTGAAGAACAGTGTTCAGATAGCAGCTGTAGGGTAAGGTAAAATCAGGCTTTTCTGCCCTCCCGCCATGAGGATAATGACGGATCCTTGCGGTCCTGAATGCATGCCTGATGGCGGGCACCTGGAGTAGGGTGTGGGCATAGGTAGATGGGATTCATTTGGGCGGAGACTGGGCTTTTAAGGGCGGCATCATGGGGACACCAGAAGAAGCCAAGAATGAACAGAAGCCGAGAGAAGGCCGGAGAGCCCAGAGTGAAGACCTGCTGGGGGCTGGAAGGTCTGCCAGCCTACCAGCCCCCCAGCACCCCTAACCTGCACAAAACCACTGAGGACTCTGACTCCTCCTTTACCCGGTCTGCTGGATCATAGAAAACCTGCTCCGTGTCCTGTCCTGACCCTACGGCAGCATACTGCTTTGCACCTAAGGTAGCAGCAACCTCAAAAATACCCCAATTTGCCTTCTTGGTGGCGCAAGTGGTTATGCACCACACTATGAAGCAATCCGCAGCCTCTGCAGCACGAGTTCAATCCCCCGCCCGCCAGGGAGCAACCCACATGGCACAGCAGACCTCACCTGTCTCACCCACTGTTCCCCTCAGCAGTGTCTTTCAGTCAGTCTGCCTGCTCTATTTCCCACTCTGTCTCTGGTGAATCCACCCAACCCCCTGCATCTCTGGCCTGCACCCCAGCTCTTGTATGCATAAATAAATAAATCTTTAAAAAAAACAATTTCAATGACATAAAAATGAAATAACATGTGGCTCTTAGACCACAGCTAACATCATTCTTAATGGTGAAAAGCTGAAAGCCTTGCCATTACGATCTGGAAGCAGGTAAGGATGCCCATTCTCACCAGTGCTTTTCAATATAGTACTAGAAGTCCTAGCTGGGGCAATTAGGCAAGAGAAAGACATAAAAGGAAAGCAAATAAAGAAAGAAGTCAAGCTATCATTACATACAGATGATATGATTGGTAATATATAAAGAATCCTTAAAAATTCACAGAAAAACTAATTAAAACAACAAACCAGTTTAGTAAAGTGGCAGTTACAAAATCAATACACAAAAATCAATAGCCTTCCTATATGCAAACAATCTCAAGAGGAAGAGATTAGGAAAACTATCCCATTTACAATTGTACCACCCCAAATCAAATACCTAGGAATAAACCTAACAAAATCAGTGAAAGACCTATATAAGGAAAACTACAAAACACTATTAAAAGAAATAGAAGAAGAAACAAAGAAATGGAAAGTTATTCCATTCTAATGGATTAGAAGAATTAACATTATAAAATTGGCCATCCAGGCCTCCCTGGTGGCACAGGGGGTTAAGTCTCAATACAATGAAGCTATTGCCAGCCCCTGCAGCATGAGTTTGATCCCCAGCCAAGGAGCTGACCCATATGGTGCAGCAGACCTCTCCTGTCTCTCCTGCGGCTACACTCTGCAGTGTATTTCAGTAGATCTGCCTGTTCTGCTCCTCACTCTGTCTCTGGTGAATCCTCTCACCACCCCCCCCCCAGCACCTCTGGCCTACACTCTTGTATGCATAAAGAAAGAAATATTTTAAAAAATAAATAAATAAAAATGGCCATCCTACTAAAAATAATTCATAGGTTCAATGCAATTCCAATAAAAATCTCAAAGACATTCTACAAAGAAATAGAACAAATATTTATGATATTCATATGGAAACACAAAAAAATCCCAAACAGTGAAAGATCTCCTGACTGAAAGGGGGATGAATGGAGGCATTCACTCACAGACTTCAAACAATAACACAAAGCTATTACACTAAAAACAGCATGGTATTGGAACAAAAACACAGAGGCCAATGGAATCGAATTGAAAGTCCAGAAATAAAATCACCCATATATGGTCAACTAATCTATGACAAAGGAGCAAAGAACATACACTGAAACAAGGAAAATCTCAGGCCTCCCTGGTGGCGCAGTGAGTTGAGCACAGCGCTGTGAGGCTGTCCGCAGCCTCTGCAGTGCAGGTTTGATTCCCGGCCGGCCAGGGAGATTCCCACATGGCGTGGCAGACCTCTCCTGTCTCGCCCGCTGCTCCCCTCAGGAGTATATTTCAGTCAATCTGCCTGTTCTGCTCCCCACTCTCTTTGGTGAATCCTCTGACCCCCCACCCCACACACACACCTCTGGCTTGTACCCCAGTTCTTGTATGCATAAATAAATAAATCTTTAAAATAAAGAAAAAAAAGAGACAGTAATCAAAACAAAGAGACACTCTACTGAATGGGAGAAAGTATTTGCACACCATACAACAGATAAGGGACTGATATCAATGAGCTACAAAGAACTCACACTACTCAACAAAACAAAGCAAACAACCCAGTCAAAAATGGGCAAAAGAACTAAGAAGATACTTCTCCAAAGAAGAAGTGTAAATGGCCAACAGTCACATGAACAAATGTTTAACATCACTAGTTATCAGGGAAACGCAAATCAAAATCACAATGAATGATTCCACCTCATTCCAGTAAGAATGCGGCACATTAAAAAACAAATAAACAAACCCAGAAACAACAAATGTTAGAGAGGATGTGGTGGGAATGTAAACTGGTCCAGCCACTATGAAAAGTGTGGAGGTTCCTCAGAACACTAAAAATGGATCTACCATGTGATCTAGTGATTCCATTCCTAGGAATCTACCCAAAGGACCTAGGAATCTACTCAAAGGACACAAAAATACTATTTTGAAAGGAAAGCTGCACTCCTATGTTTATTCCAGCACTATTTACAATAACCAAGATAGGAAACAACCTAAATGTTCCAAAATAGAAGAATGGATCAAAAAGTTGTGGTATATTTATATGATGGAATATTACTCAGTGAAGAAAAATACAAATCCATGCCATTTGTGGCAACATGGATGGAGCTGGAAGGGATTATGCTAGCTGAAATTAATCAGAAGGAAAAAAGATAAGTACTGAATGGTCTCACTTATATGAGAAATATAGAGAAACCAAACAAAAGGTCAAGAAAATGTCAAAATTAGCAAGCTGACCATAGAATTGAGGCCTACAGCAAAGGAAGGGGTGGGGGGGAAACAGGGGAGGGAGGAACAGAAGGGAATAGGGTGATGGATCATGGGTGATGTGGTGGTGGGAAAACTATGGGGACTGCACAATGTAAGAAAAAATTTTAATAAATAACAAAATAATAAAATGTCGGTCTCAGGATTGATGATCTTTGGTAACAGTTACTATGTAGAGAGAACACACAACGAACTAGGTACTGTTCCAAATGCTGCACACAGGTTAACTTATTTATCTACCACTATTGTTATCTCTATATTCCATAGCTTACGTACCTCCTCCAAGAGTGTTCTCTACTACAGGCAGCTGAGCCATAACTAGTGAGGAGTCCTGGGCATTGATAATCCCTTCACCAAGCCATACCACTCCCAGAAGCACGCCCGGCCAAGAGATCCTCTTATGCAAGAATTGAAGACATAGGAAGTTGGGTATAGCAGTGGGTATCATTTCTGTGTAGTCCATCATGTTCAAGTACCTATTAAATGACCTACTTGTTTATTGTAAAGGCCCAGTGTTAGTGCTGAACCTTGTGGGTTAAAGAGACTTGAATCTGAGATTAAATTATTAAAAGTATGCAACTAAAACCATTCTGGAAAAAATTTCTCATTGAAGGTAGGTTGCAAAACTTCTAGCATCACTGATCTGTTCACTATCTCTTTACTTTCGCCCTTTCCAGCATGTCACATAAATGGAAGCATACCGTACATAGCCTTTTCAAATTGGCTTCTTTCACTTAGCAATGTGCAATTAGGAATCATCCGTGTCTGTGTTTGGACTGATAGCTCATTTGTTTTCATCACTAAATATTGTACAGTTGTGTGGATGTACTATGGTTTGTTTATCCATTCACCTGTTGAAGGATATCTTGGTGACTTTTAGCATTCAGCAATTTTGAAGAAAGCTCATATAAATATTTCCGTGTACGTTTTTGTGCAGACATAGTTTTCAAACCAGTCGGGTAAATATTTAGGAGTATGACTGCTAAATTACATGGTAAGTCTGTATTTAATTTTGTATTGGTTTACTTTCCTTAGTATGATAATTTAAGGTAAATCACAGTACCTTAGTTTCCTTATTTGTAAAAAGAAAATAAATTTGTATGAACTCACAAAGCTGTTGTGAGGTTTAATTGAAAGTTTAACACTTGACTCAATAGGATTTTGTAAGAGATAGGTGAAGTATATTTATTATATTTGATTTCATTGAAATGATAAATACAAATAAATCCTTATTACTCAATCCAGAGACCCAAAATGTGTCCTAACACTGCTGTCTCTGAAGTCAACCACATGCCTCTTAAATGTATTCTTTATTCTTTGACATCCACACTCAGCGACTTGGCTCTAATTTCATTTCTCACTTAGATTATTGCAGATCCTATAACTCTTTTTTCCATCATCTCATTTTTCCATCTACTGTCCACAGTACTTGTTAATCAAATGCTAATTGTGCCTAGAACAGAGCCTGACATATTATAGGCAGTCAAAATGTTTGCTGAAAAATGAGTGTGTTATCCTTCAAATAGTGCCAACAAATGACCAATACTCTGCTAAATAATGAAAATTTATGAGAATTATGTGTACATATGTACATATAAATATTTGGAAATAATACTTTTACACATTTTCATCAATGCATCCTGTGAATAGCCACTTCAAACCATCTTCATCCAGGTCTCTGAATTTACCACATATTTTAGTTCTTCAGTACCACTGCCTATGCTAGTTTTCTCAGTCTAGAACATTCCATATGGATCCACTCACTCTATGGCTCATCTTACCCAGAGCCAGATTCTAGTGGGTACCCTTCCCATACTCTTTAACACTACTAGTTATCAAAAGTCAATGTGCCAGATAGTCTTTTTACTCCTCAACACAGTCTAAATCAATACGTCTGAGGTAGAGCCTGAGATTCCTACCCTTCCAGTAAGTCTCTAGGGGACGCTGATGCTGTTGGTACATGACACACTGCTGACACACAGTTGACATTTGTCTTCACTATCTCCACGAGACAGCATTCTTGAAAGTAAGAAATACATGATATGGAATCTATAGGTCAAAAAAATAAATGAATTCCTGCTTAACTTAAAAGGATTTCACAACCATGTGAAAACTAAATTGCCAAACCCATTCCCCGCCACCCACGTCTTTAAGTTGAGGTACTATTACTTGTCACATACAACTCTCAATTTAGGTCTGACACAAATGAAGAGATGTACAATAATCTGTGAGTTGTAAGTCCCTAAGGGGAAAGTTGATGAGCTATGTATACTGTTTACTCAGTCATGCAATTTGTGGATTGGAAGTAATTCCCAAAGTCATACACTGAGAAAAGATTATAAAATAAGGTTACAGTTCTCTACTTTAACAGGCAAAGCAGTCCTAGGAAAAATCCCCAGTGAACACTTCTGAGAGAAGCATAACAGGGGAAAATGCATCTCAGAATTTCCCTCTTCTTCTTCGGTCACACAGAATGGGCACACGTGTAGTGAACACCACCACAGAGATAAGCTTGCCACTCCCTTTCCATATAACTCTCTCACTTTTTTTTTTATTTTTATTTTTTTTAAATTTAAATAATAAATTTTATTTTTATATTCCCCCATACAATTGCAAACGCCCCATTCTGACCCCAATCCCTCCCCTCCCGCCCCCCACCCCCCAAAAGTGTCTCTGGTTCATAGTTGTTTGTTGATTTTGATTTTCACTTTCTTATAGTTATTCATTTTCCTGGTCCCTTATTTAAGTTTTCTAGATTCCTGCTATGAGTGAGACCATCCGGTATTTTTCTTTTTCTTTCTGGCTTATTTCGCTGAGCATGATCCCTTCCAGCGCCATCCATGTTGCTGCAAATTGCATGTGTTTATCTTTTTTGAATGCTGTAACTCTCTCACTTTTGACTAAAGAACTACCTCTAGCCACCCCAGGTACCGCACACCCATAGGGGAATCTTGTCCCCCAAACAAACATCTAAGGAAGGAAGAAGTTGAGAACACAATTCAGAATAAAAGGGCACTACAACATTATATTCAAGTGGTTTTTCTTAAGAAGGTGAAGCAATTTCAAATCCCTAGTGCTGACAAGGTCATTCTTTGAAGCTGTGAGAGAAAATGAAGTGGCGATGCAATATTCTCACTTTTCTGGCCTCTGCATATTAGCCTCTCTCCCCCCTCCCCCATCTTAACAGACTGAATTGGTTTTTTCACATGTGAATATATAACACCATTCCTTTATGGCAAGTTGAGGTTTTTTACTTTTTATTTTTATCTTAATTTGATATTGTTCCCTTCAATTATGTATTTCATGGACCACATATGTGTGAATGGAATGAGATTATGATTACTAAGAGAGAGAAAAGGAAAGTTGCATATGCCAAAATACAAGGGTTGGTGACATAATGCCCACAACACAAAACACTTAAACATAAAATTTTCCCAGATGAGAGAGGATGGTGAAATATGCTAAAACATGTATTTGTTTTGGTGAAGTCTTTTTATGGGGATTACTTGGATATCAGAAATACTTGAAAGTATGGCTCTATTATGTCTCCAGTGTTCACCAAATACTTTGGCACTGAATTTTGTGGCTAGCTACTGCTTAGAATTTTATTTCACAGAAATATAACAAAGGGGATGCTGACATAAAAAGTGAATAGCACTATTTACAGAGCTGCTACATGAAAAGGGAATGCAACAGTCAAAGGACTAGGGAGATAGACTCTCCTAGGGAGGACCTTCTGCATAAGTTTCTTTCCACAATGCCACATTTCCATTTACACAATTCATAGATAGTTAAGTTAGTATGGGTAAAGCACTTAAGATTCTTTTTCTTTGTCCCCCTACCACACCATGTAATATTTCAAATAAGAAGGATAAAAGAAAAGTGTTTCAGTACCTCAAAGAAACTCAAATATTTATGAGAATCTGGAAGAAATTTAATTATTGCCTAAACCCTCTATTTCATTACTTAATCCTTCTGTTCTCCACGTTTTGGTTGTCTGAAACTGAAACTGGTCTGAAACTTCTCTGGTCTCTAAAGCTTTTATTTACTTCTTTTATACTTTTTATATGACTGCAAAAAAATGTTTCCTCTTCCCTAAAGATGTTTGTATGTTGTTATTTTTCTGGCTACTTACACACTAGTGTAAGCAGGTAACTTGGAAGAGGTCTTGTCCATTTCTTCATAGGTAAAGGAAGATAAAAGAAAAAGGTTCTAGAAGCCACAATTTATTTATACCCAAATAAAACATATATAGTTACCTCTAACTGTAGCCAGGTCTTTAGTATGTTCAAAACTATATGGTTACATACAAGAAAATTAACATTCTCAGAAGAGTTTCAATATACAAAAAAAGGTATGTATTTTGTTCTATTCATTTGTTGTTTTACTATGGAATACATATCCATTAAGAAAAGTTATTTAAAAAGATAAGAATGCTTTTTTCATTTTGTACATAATGATTGTATTGCTTCAAAATAAAGAGGAAATTCTGTAAAATTATCTTTACAGAAATTATTCTAAATGGTAGGTTTATTTAGCAAAGCAACTTGGGGTATTAAAAGGGACTGGAAACCAAGAAATCTGGGATCATTATTGCCTATTTTTTGCCACTATGAAGTTTAATTGTGGAACTAAACATTAAATAGTCTAATCAAATGACCTAATTTGTCATTGGTATTTAAAATACATTTCAGATGCAATTTACTATTCTCTAGCTAATTTTCCAAATGTGTAAGCATGATCAGACACAAGTGATCACTTGGAGAATCTACACAGCAAGATGTAAATTCATCTCCTGCAATTCCTAGTATAGTATTATAACACAATTTTTACTCTTTTTGCATAGAAATCTTTTGTTTTCAGCCAAATCCACCCCTCTTCTATGTTTGCTATCACTTCCAGATTCAAATTTGTTTTTTTTTAAAGTTTAAGCTAAAATTATAATTCTCATTCTTTCTGGTGGTAGGTAACAGAAAATGAAATGGAGAATGAAAACAAATAGATTTGATAGATTTATAAAGTGTATTAGTTTCTTATAATTTATAAATCTAATATAGCTCTTTCTACTTTAATTACCACAGTTTCTTCAATGATTTTCTCTAAATCTATACTGAAAACAGTATCTTTATATTTTTCATATGGTGCTCAGGAGATTATGATATTGTGGTTTTGTATGTAATTATTTTATTTTGTAAATATTCAACATAGTCTTGCAATGACCGAAATTTTGGAAACAAACAGCGAAGTGTATAGCAAGACTGGAATTAGAAATAATGCCTTGGGATTCAGTTACAGGGATAGTACAACAGAAGCTGGTGAGCACTGATATATCAAGAAATATAGAAAGAGGGCCTCTCTGGCGGCACAAGGGGTTAGGATGCAGCCTATGAACCTGTCTGCAGCCACTGCAGCATAAGTTCAATCCCCAGCCGGACAGGGAGCAGCCCACATGGCGCAGCAGACCTCTGCTGTCTCTCCAGCTGCTCCCCTCAGCAGTGTATTTCAGTCATTCCCCCTGTTCTGTTCCCGACTCTGTCTCTGGTGAATCTTCTCACCCCTCCCACCCCCAGCACCCCACACCTCTGGCCTGTACCACAGTTCTTGTACAGATAAATAAATAAATGTTAAAAAAAAAGAAATATAGAAAGAGGCAAGGCAAAACCAGTCAACAAAATATAAAGTTGAGTACTTCCTCCTGCCTCCTGCCTCACACATGCATGCACACACTCACATGCAAACACACACATACCACTTCCAGGAATAAAGTAAGATTCCTTTTAACATCAACAAGACCATAATATGGATTTACTGTTATTTATACTGACTTTTTTTTTTTTACTTTGGAAAAAGAGGCAGAACACAAGAGATTTCCTGTTGGGGATGATGATAACCATCATAACCCATGTGACAGGTACAAAAGAACAACTAAAGGAAGTAATTGTCTAAGTTGGATTCAAACCTTTTATTCTCACTAAATTCCCAATTTACAAAAGGTTCAAAGTAGTAAAAAAAAAAAAAAAAGGATCTTTCTAAAATGCTTTTTCCTGAATCATTTGCAACTCTAGGGTGCTGCATCACTTACATGTTTTTGTAGGTTATATTGAATAACTTTGGATTCTCTCACCCATAATCCCAACTTGCTACTATTGAAAAAATAATTTATGTTCCTCCTTTGAAAGAACTAACAAGGAACAAGTTCTTGTTAATTTATTAATTTATTCAATAAATTCTTTTGGGCACCAAGTATGTGCCCAGCAGTGTGGAAGGTGCTGGAGAAACAACAGTGCATGTAATAAAAGTCCCAATCACCTGAAACTTACATTGTAGTGACCCCCATAATAGGGTTAAAATACAGTCCAAGTTCCTTTCCGCTCTTTCTCAGGGTATGGAAGGAGTAGCATAATGATCACAGTCTCAGATGCCTTTCCCATTCTAGTTTTGAAGGAACAAGCTAGCAATCACAGGTACTAGTGCCCAGATAGGCAATTTAAGCAACTACTCTTGTCACATTCTTTGCAGGTGCTAGTAAGAGAAGAAACACTGATTATGGATCCATAATCTCTCTCTCTTTTTAAAAAAGATTTATTTATTTATACGAATACTGGGTACAGTCAGAAACACAGGAGGGTGACAGAATTCACCAGAGCTAGAGCAAGGAACAGAACAGGCAGAGTGACGAAATACACTGGTGAGGGGAGCAGCGGGTGGCAGGAGAGGTCTGCACTCCATGTGGGACCCTCGCCGGTGGCAGGGGATCAAACTGGCACTGCAGAGGCTGTGGGCAGCTTTGCAGCCCAGCACTCAACCACTGCACCACTGGGGGAGGCCCCATAATATCTCTTATATTTCCTTCCAAATGACCGATTTTCTGCCACTGAAGTAATTCTAGCTGCCTAATGTTTTCAATTAATCCAGTACCATTCTTCCACCATGCCACTGCTTTTCCCATATTCACCAGGTTTATTTGGCTAGAAACTCCCATACCCATACACTTAGTTAATTCATAAAGTTACAGGAACTCATGATGTTTTAAAAATGCATCTAAACAGTTTTTTCCATCTTTTATATATTCAATGGCATTGTTATAAAGAATCCTCAGTTCTTATCCTGACTCTAAATTGACTTGACAGCTAAGTCAAAACATGTCAAAAAATCATTTACTACTCATAAGGACAGAAGATCCTCATGACTACTTCATACTGTGCATGTTTAATCAGAGTGCTCAACAATAGATGCGTGGATTACAAAGATATGGTGTAGACATACACAAGGGAATACTACCCAGCTATAGAAAAGGATGAAATCTTGCCATTTATGCAACACGAGTGGAACTAAAGGGGATTATGCTCCCCTCCAGTCAGAAGGAGAAAGACAAATAAGTCAGAAGGAGAGAGACAAATACAGGATGCTTTCACTCATGTGTGGAATATAAAGAAAAAACAAACTAACAGAAACAACTAAGGCAAATGAAAACCTAGAAATCTGATAGAATAAAGGTTACCAGCAGGAGGGGGTGGGGAGTGGAGACTGAAAAGGGGAGAGGGCCCATTGGACTGTGGTGGAGGATTATGGGACTATGGGTGTCTTCGTGGTGGCTGTGGTGTGGTGACATACATCTGAACAGGAATGATACTATGACTCTAAATCACATACAGTGTTGTAAATCCAACGTTACTTCATTAAAAAAAATATAACAAAAAATGAAAACAACTAATCAGGGAATATTAAAAGGGTCAACTAGCCATCTAGAAGTAGAGACCCAGGAAATTTCATAAATTTAGTGTTTCTGATGACCATATTTTTATGTTTCTACAATATACTTATTAAACACAGAAAATACAAATAACAATTTTAAGTTTTAAAATAAGTTGGATGTTTTTCAAAGACATTAAGAAATACTGGTGCCACTGAACCTTCCATAAACAATACTATTTAATTAATATAAAAAGAAGGAGACATAGGTAACACACATTTACTATGGATGCTTGGGGGACAACTCAGTATGAAAATAGTGATATGTGCTTATTTGTAACAGTTTCTTTAAAGCACATTAAAGGTCATGGTCAAGGAGGACACCAATTTCCTAAATGTATGGGATGCAGCAAAAGCAGTAATTAGAGGAAAATATATAGCAATAGAAGCTCACATCAAGAAACAAGAAAGAACTCAAAGAAACAACCTAATCTCGAAGCTCAAAGATCTAGAAAAAGAACAACAAAAAAAACCCCAAAACCAGTAGAAGAAAAGAAATAATAAAAACCAAAGCAGAAATAAATGAAATCGAAACTAAAAAATCAATCCAAAAGATCAATGAAACCAAGAGCTGGTTCTTTGAAAAAATAAATAAAATAGATAAACCCCTAGCCAGGCTCACAAGGGCAAAAAGGGAGAAAGCACAAATAAATAGGATAATAAATGAAAGAGGAGAAATCACAACGGACACAGCAGAAATCAAAAGAATAATTAATAACTACTATGAACAGTTATATGCAAACAAGTTCAACAATCTAGAGGAGATGGACAAATTCCTACAACTCTACAATCACCCAAAGCTAGATAAAGAAGAAATAGAACACCTAAACAGACCAATTACAATTAGTGAAATTGAAATGGTAATCAAAAACCTCCCAAAAACAAAAGCCAGGACCTGATGGATTTACAAATGAATTCTACCAAACATTCAGAGACGAATTGGTGCCTATCCTTCACAAACTCTTCCAAAAATTTGAGAAGGAAGGTATATACTAACACGTTCTATGAAGCCAACATTACACTAATACCAAAACCGAACAAGGACAACACAAAAAAAGAAAACTATAGGCCAATCTCCCTAATGAACACTGATGCAAAAATCCTCAATAAAATTTTAGCTATCAGAATCCAACAGTGTATCCATAAGGTAATTCACCACGACCAAGTAGGATTCATTCCAGGGACACAAGGATGGTTTAACATCCGAAAATCAATCAACGTTATCCAACACATCAACAAAAAGAAATATAAAAACCATATGATAATATCAATAGATGCCGAGAAAGCTTTCGACAAAGTGCAACACCCATTCATGATAAAAGCCCTTGAAATTCTTGGGATACAAGGAATGTACCTCAATATCATAAAGGCCATATATGACAAGCCAACAGCCAGTATCATTCTTAATGGTGAAAAGCTGAAAGCAATTCCATTAAGATCTGGAACAAGACAAGGATGTCCACTTTCACCACTGCTTTTCAATATAATACTGGAAGTCCTAGCCAGAGCAATAAGACAAGAGAAAGACATCCAAGGAATCCAAATAGGAAAAGAAGAAGTCAAACTATCACTCTTTGCAGATGATATGATAATATACATAGAGAACCCCAAAAACTCCACAGAAAAACTAATTCAACTAATCAATCAGTTCAGTAAAGTGGCAGGATACAAAATCAACACGCAAAAGTCAGTAGCCTTCCTATATACAAACAATAAATCTGAAGAAGAAAAAATCAAAAAAACCATCCCTTTTATTATTGAAACAAAAAAATCAAATATTTGGGAATAAATCTAACAAAAGAGGTAAAGGACCTATACAAAGAAAACTATAAAACACTGTTAAAAGAAATAGAAGAAGACACAAAGAAATGGAAAAACATCCCCTGCTCATGGATTGGGAGAATAAACATTATTAAAATGGCCATCCTACCAAAAGCAATCTACAGATTCAATGCTATTCCAATCAAAATTTCAATGTCATTCTTCAAAGAAATAGAACAATTATTGATGAAATTCATATGGAATCACAAAAACCCCGAATAGCCAAAGCTCTCCTGAAAAAAAAAAAGAAGGGAATGGAGGCATCACACTCCCAGACTTCAAACTCTACTACAAAGCCATAATCATCAAAACTGCATGGTATTGGAACAAGAACAGACATACAGACCAATGGAATCGAATAGAAAATCCAGAAATAAACCCACAGGTTTATGGTCAACTAATATTTGACAAAGGAGCAAAGACTATGCATTGGAGCAAAGAAAGTTTGTTCAATAAATGGTGCTGGGAAAACTGGGTCGCTACATGCAAAAGAATGAAGCTTGACCACTACCTCACACCATATACAAAAATCAACTCAAAATGGATTAAAGAATAGACATAAGACCTGAACCATAAAATACATAGAAGGAAATATAGGCGAAACACTACGTGATTTGCATATCAAAGACATCTTTACAGACACTTCACCCAAAGCAGTGATAGTGAAGGCAAGATCAACAGCTGGGACTACATCAAATTAAAGAGCTTCTGCACAGCAAAAGAGACAATAACAAAAACAAAGAGAAACCCCAAACTGGGAGAAAATTTTTGCACACAACACTAATGATAAAGGACTGATCACAAAAATCTGCAAAGAGCTGATGAGACTCAACAACAACAAAGAAAATAATCCAGTCAAGAAATGGACAGAGGAGCTAAAAAGAAACTTCTCTGAAGAGGAAATGCGAATGGCAACAGGCATATGAAAAAATGTTCAACATCACTTGCAATCAGGGAAATGCAAATCAAAACTACCATGAGATACCATCTTACACCAGTGAGAATGGCACATATTAAAAAAACTAGCAACAACAAATGTTGGCGAGGTTGTGGAGAAAAAGGAACTCTTCTGCACTGTTGGTGGGAGTGCAAACTGGTCCAACCACTATGGAGAGCTGTGTGGAGATTTCTGGACCTACTAAACATAGAGCTTCCACAGGATCCAGCAATTCCACTCCTAGGTATTTACCCAAAGGACACAGAAACATCAATTCCAAAGAACACCTGCACCCCTATGTTTATAGCAGCACTGTTTACAATAGCTAAGCTTTGGAAACAGCCCAAATGCCAAAAATAGATGACTGGATCAAGAAGATGTGTCCATATACACCATGGAATATTACTCAGCATTCAAAAAGATAAACACATGCAATTTGCAGCAACATGGATGGCGCTGGAAGGGATCATGCTCAGTGAAATAAGCCAAAAGAAAAAGAAAAATACCGGATGGTCTCACTCATAGCAGGAATCTAGAATACTTAAATAAGGGACCAGGAAAATGAATAACTATAAGAAAGTGAAAATCAAAATCAACAAAAACTATGAACCAGAGACACTTTTTGGGGGTGGGGGCGGGAGGGGAGGGATTGGGGTCAGAATGGGGGGATTGCAATTGTATGGGGAATATAAAAATAAAATTTATTAATTAAAAAAAAATAGAAATAATGACGGATACATAGACCACCATGCAAAGGAACTGCTCCAGTTGGAGGGAAGTTGTAAAAGAAGGCTTTGTAATTGTGGTATACTACATACACAGCTGTGAGTAACTTTTCATGCACCTAATAATATAAACATTAAAAATTTAACTAAAAAAAAAAATAAAGCACATTAAAGGTCATGGTAATTGCTAACGCTACACTGGCGAACAAACAATAACTACATAAAATTTCCCTGCATTCCCATAAAGCTATACTTAGTAGCAACACTTAGCGACAGTCATTCCTATATTTGTAATTGCTCTACAAGTTACAGGAACATTTTACTAGACAGAAAAGGTACATTCCGGGTGAAATTTCAAGAAAAGCACAGCCAAAAATGATAATGACATCAGGAAGACCATGTTTAAAGCAAGCACCTCTATCTTTCAGAGGCCTGAAACTCCAAAATTATACCTAATGTTCTCAGAAGCTAAACCATTATTTTGTCTTTTACTAAATATCTTACACCTTTTGAATAAAACCTAGTAGTTCAGTAATAATGTGGTTAAATTGTAGATGATTTTGTGTGTCAAGTTTTGACTAGAACTAAGTAAGGCAACATTTACAATTGCATTTATCTTGGTCCTTGTACATATTAAGTGTTTAATAAATGTCCGTTCAATGAATTCAGTAAGCTCTTATAACCTGCTTTCACTATGTCTGACATAATACTAAGAACCAAGGAAACAAAGTTATCTAAAGGATAATCCTTGACATTAAACTCCAGAAGGAGACACATGTACAGAACCATTAAATCATTAAGTGGATTAAGTCTAGCAATATGTACGGAATTCACCTAAAAAAAAAGAAGTCTGGGGTAGGTGTCAGAGGAAACAATAACAGATTTGGGCCTTGCTGTACCACTGCACAGGCTTATCAAAACTGAATTCATAGTGAAAAGACAGAATAATTCTCCTAGATATTCTAATTGTCAGATCTGAAACAATCTAATAGAAACTGTGATATATCTTAACTCCTTATTTTTTTTTATCATCAGACTCAACTCTGCAAAGAGATCTCACCAATCTCTAATTAGCTGATTCGGATACATTTAAAAATTCTACCTGTGATAAAATACACATAACACAGAATGTATCACCTTACCATGTTTAAGTGTACAGTTCAATAGAGGTAAGTACATTCATAGTGTTGTGCAACCAGTCTTCAGAACTTCTCATTTTGCAAAACTAAAACTCTATGCCTATTATACAAAACTCCCCATCTGACCCCCAAGCCATGGCAAATACTATTCTATTTTCTATCGCTATGAATTTGACAACTCCAAGTAGCTCATAAAAATGGAATTATACAGTGTTTATCTTTTTGTGACTGGCATAGGCCATATAACTTCATGACAAATTCTACCAAACATTTAACGAAGAATTAATGCCAGTACCCCCCAAACTTCTGCAAAAAAATTGAAGACGAGGGTACACTTCTAAACTCATTTTAAGAATCTAGCATTATCCTGAAACAAAGCCAGACAAAGACACAACAAGCAAGTAAATCTACAGGAAAATATCCCCAGGGAATCTAGCTGCAAAATTACTACCAAACCGAATCCACAAGCACATTAAAAGAGTCAAACACCATGACCAAGTGGGATTTACCTCTGGGATGCAAGGATCGTTCAAAATTTGAAAATCAATGTGATACAACACATCAACAAAACAAAGGATGAAAATGATACAATCATCTCAATAGATGTAGAAAAGGTGTTTGACAAAGTTTATATTCTTTCACGATAAAAACTCTCAACAAATTAGGAAGAGAAGCAAAGTATGTCAATATAATGAAGGTCAAATATAAAAACTTATGGCTAACATTATAGTAACTTGAAAAACTGAAAACTCTTTTTGTAAGATGAGGATGAAGGCAATGAGCTAACTCTGACCACTTCCTGGACAGTGCAATTAGGCAAGCAAAAGAAATGAAGGTATCCAAATCAGGAGGAAGGCCAAAAGCAGTACTTCTTTGCAGATGACATCAGTATATATAGAGGAAGTAACAAATCAATTCAGTAAACTTACAGGATACAAATTCAACATGCAAAAACCAATTGTGCTTCTATATACCAAACATAAACTGCCGACGAAGAAATTAGGAAAACAACCTCCATAACAGAAGTAATAAAATACTTACGAATACATTTAATTATGGAGGCAAATGACCAATATACTGAAAACTACAAAAAACTTTGAGGAAAAACATTAGAGAAGACACACAGAATGACATCCTGTTTTCATGAACTGAAAGACAATATTGTAAAATCTCCTTGTACCCGGGCCATAACAGAAAATAATATGTATAGATCTCTATCTCTGGCTGGTTCCTGCCACAGAGTTCCTGACACTGTTAATTTCTTAAGTTACAAGGGCCACTCTGGTGGCGCAAGGGGTTAAGACCCAGCCTGTGGGGCTGTCCACAGCCTCTGTGGCAAGAGTTCAATTCCAGGCTGGTCAGGGAGAAGCCCACAGGGTGCAGCAGACCTCTTCTGTCTCCCCGCTGCTCCCCTCAGCAGTATATTTTGGTCAATCTGCCTGTTCTGCTCCCCACTCTGTCTCTGGTGAATCCGCTCACCCCCTGCTCCTCTGGCCTATACCCCAGTTCTTGTATGCATAAATAAATAAATCTTTAAAAAAATTTCTTAAGTTATGAGAGCCCAAGTTATGAAGTTATCTTTTGTTCAAATATTTGTATTTGACCCCCATCCCTGATTCAGGGTTTCTAAATTTCTTGTAAATTAATAAGTGATAAGAGCATGAGGGGCACTGTATGTTCCACTGAGGTGACACTGAGTGGATTCCTGGGTGGAGTGGGGGGGCTAATCACCAGAAACACCAAGCGTGGAATTTTTATACCATAACCCCCCACACACTGCTCCACAGAGAAGAGCTAGAAAGTTAATAATTGAGGAAGCCTCCATAAAATCCTAAAAGTACAGAATTCTGAAGGTTTTTGGTGGACATATCCCCACTGGGAGGGTGAAACACTCAAATCCACAAGGACTGAAGCTCCCATACTCTGGAGCTTCCCAGACCTTCCCTATGGATTTCTCCATCTGGCTGTTCATCTATATCCTTCATAATCTCCTTTAATAAACTGGCACATTTAAATATTTCTCTGAGCTCAGTGAGTTGTTCCAGGAAATTAATGGAACCGAAGGAAGGGGTCTTTGACATCTCCTATCAACATTCAGTCAGTTGGTCTGAAGTACAAGTGACAGCCTGGGTATGTGATTGCTGACTGACTTCTAAAATGTATGTGTATACACATGTGTATGTGGGGAGTGGGGCAGTGCAGCCTTGTGGGACTAAGCCCAAACTTGTGGCATCTGGTGCTATCTCCAGGAAGATGTTGTCAGAATTCAGTTAAATTGTAGGACAGCCAGCTGTATCACAGAAAATTGTTTGGTGTGGGGAAAAGATTCCACACACACGGTAACCAGCAGTGACCTGATTTCTGTGTTAAAGTAGACACAAGAAAGAAGAAACATACAGTAGGAAAGAACTGGAATTTCCCCCTACACAGGAGAAAAAATAATTTTTTGCTTCTTACTACCTACGGCAATATAAAGACTCAATGCAACCTCCATAGAAACCACGATGGCATTTTTTATGGAAATAGAAAAAAATCATCTAAAATCCATATGGAACCACAGAAGACCACAGACAGCAAATCAATCTTCAGAAAGAACAAAGCTGGAGGTATCACACTTCCCAATTTCAAAATACATTACAAAGCTACAGTAATCAAGAGTGTATGGAACTAGCATAAAGAAGACTTAATTGTGATTACTATACACAATTTCCTATTTTATAAGGATATAGATAAAGATTTTGATTTCTGGCATAGACAGTAAATGTTTTCTACAATAATCAGAAAATTGTTATGGGATTAAATTAGATTTTCAGGGCCTCCCCTGGTGGTGCAGCAGTTGAGCGCTGGGCTGTGAAGCTGCCCGCAGCCTCTGCAGTGCCGGTTCTATGCCTGCCCACCGGCGAGGGTCCCACATGGCGCGACAGACCTCTCCTGCTGCGCCCGCTGCTCCCCTCAGCAGTGTATTTCGGTCCTTCTGCCTGTTCTGTTCCCTGCTCTGGCTCTGGTGAATTCTTTCACCCTCCCACGCTTCTGACTGTACCCAGTGCTTGTATAAATAAATAAATTAATTAATTTAAAAAACCTTTAAATAAAAAAAGTGGTCTGAATTAGACTCTCAAATTTAAATTAGATTTTCAGTTTTTATATCATTCAAATAGTTATTAAGCACCTACAATGTACCAGGCACTATTTCAGATATCAAAAGAGCCAGAAGTCCCTGCCCATGTGAAGCTTATCTTCAGCATGGACTTCCCTTGTACCACACTACTATTTAATATTCCCTCTTTCAACACATGTCATTTCCTGTATAAATGAATATAAATTGCAATGAACCCTTTGGACAGCAAGAGATAGGGCAAACACACAGCTTTCTGCTACTTTGCAACATTTTCCAAATAATAGCATGCTTCAATCTCATTCCATCTCATCCCTGATACTCCCACTCCAAAAAGCCACCATATCAAGGATGATTCTCAAAATATATCCACGCTGATTCATTATCTAGCTTTATGTTTTTATACTATTCATCAATTAAGTTGGAACTCATCTTACTGATGGAGAAATAGTTAGGTTAATATAACCCTACAATGAAACATTCTAAAAATTACATTAATGGGATATCTCCAATTATTTTGAAAAATTACATGAAATAATCCAGAAATTATAAATTTCAAACATGATTTCAAAGGAAAGAGAAACTATTCAAATACCATTAGTACCTGAAGAAACTGAATTGTAGGGGGAAATGAACAACAGCTATTTATATATATATTTCTTAAAAGATAACAAGGCCAGATGATTTTAGAGGGCAAGCCTTTACTAAATAGTCAGAAAACTTATGAGCCCTACATTAAACAAATTAAAAAAAAATATATGCAGCTAATGTAACCTTCAGAGCAAAGCTGATCAAGGATAGCAAGAGAAAAAAGCCAATTATAAACATAAGAACGAAAAGCCTAAATATATTTCTACCAATGGGAATTTAGCAGTGGATAAAGCTGATGTACCTAACTCACCATCCTGCTGGGGCCTCAGCTGCCAGACTTCCTGAGGGAAGATTCCCCACTCCTGCTGACTCTGGTCACTGCAACTCTGGTCACTGCTGACTCTGGTCACTGCGATTCACACCTGCTTCCCCAGCCACCTCCCGGCTACTGCGCTTGATTTCTTCAGTTACTAAAGAAAACATCACAAGTATTTGGGATTCTTTGTGCAAATGGATAGACTAACCCTGTTCTCACTAGGTATTACACCTTCTCCTGGCATGAATGCAGGGTTCCTTCTCTCCTAGTGTTTTATTGAGCCAGTCTATTCAATAACAGCCCTCTAGATGTTAAGTGTCACATCTGAAGATTATCACTCACATGGGCCTCCCTGCTGGTGCAGGCGGTTGAGCGCAGCACTGTGAAGCTGTCTGCAGCCTCTGCAGGGCCGGTTCAATCCCCACTGGCCTCGGAGCAACCCACATGGTGAGCAGACCTCTCCTGTCTCGACTGCTGCTCCCCTCAGCAGTGTCTTTCGTCAGTCGGCCTGTTCTGTTCCCCGCTTTGTCTCTGGTGAATCCTCTCACCCTCCTGCACATATGGCCTGTACCCCGGCTCTTATATAAATAAATCTTAAAAAAAAAAGATTATCACCCACAGCTCCACAATTGAGTGACCTCTAGCCCTCCTTCTCAACCATCCTCAGAGCCATACCTTTTCCCAGCTTCAGTGAACCACTACAACCCTTGTACCTTATCTTCTCTAACTCAAACCCTAATTCCAAAGATCTGATCTCAAGCTCCGACACATGCTATGATGCCAGTCCCCCAACCTGGCACCAATGTCAGAGTTTCACGCTGCAGACCCACCTGGTGTGAAAATATCCATAATGGTAACATTTCTTTTTTTTTAAATTTTTTTTTATTGATTGATTGATTGATATAAGAACTGGAGCACAGGCCAGATGCGCGGGAGGGTGAGAGGACTCACCAGAGACAGAGTGGGGAACAGAACAGGCAGACCGACGAAATACACTGCTGAGGGGAGCAGCGGGCACGACAGGAGAGGTCTGCCATGCCATGTGGGACCCTTGCTGGCTGGTCGGGATTGAACCGGCGCTGCAGAGGCTGCGGACAGCCTCACAGCACTGCACTCAACAACCTACACCACCAGGGGAGGCCCCATAATGGTAATATTTCTTTCTATTTAAAAAAAAAAAGAGGTAATAGAAAGGAACTCTGAGGACATTGTTTAAGTCTTTTTAAAGACAATACCCTAGGCCGGAACTTAGTTTCTACTTTTTAATTAAAAAAAAAAAAAACTGAACAAACTAATGTGAACACTGTTGTTTCCTTGAGAGAATTTTCCTCACATTTCTGACATTTTAAAACCAAAGAAATTTTAAAGACGCCTTTTTAAAGTCCCTGATTTTAATGTTAAAAGCTCCTGCTTTAAAAAAAATACAGAATGGCCTACCGCTTGTCTCTGGAGCCTCAAACTGGGTAGAGCAGAGACTTGTGGTCTCAATCTATTTTTTTCTTAGTTTTGTTCAAGCGTCTGTTCTCCTCTCCTGGGTCCTGTGTTTTAGGAGCCTAACCCCAAGAGATAGTTCTGCAGTGAACTGAACCCTTCACAGTGCGACCATTTCCTTTGCTTTGGACATAGTCCTGGGGAGTAAGATGATGAAAAGTCTTCCAAGCGACAAAGGAGAATGTGCTTTGGGGGAAGTGTTTCCTGGTATTTTTGAAAGGAGATCCAAGAAGCCCAAGGAATGTTTCTTTGGACATTGTTGTGTTTGGATGTGAAGCACGGGACTGGGGCAGCCTCCTTACTCTAATGAGGGGAGGGGCCTTGCAGACCTCCTTGAATGGTGGAAAAATCTGGTCCCTCAAAGTGTCTCTGAGCCTCTGAATTCACCAAGCCTGGAGCCGTCTTTTTGATCAGTGAACTAAAATGTTCCCTTACTTGTTTACATTTCTTTGGGTTGATTTTTGTTCTACCTACCATCAAAGGGAGTCAACTTGATACAGCAGTTGTAGAATGAAAATATTATTCTGCCTTCCTCTTCTCATCAGTGCTTGAAGATTACTGACTTGATATATATTTAGTTTTCAGGCAGAATGTTTGCTATATTTATTTGAATTTTCATTTAAGTGATTCTGTGTTTCTTCAACAGCAGCAATAATAAGAAATAGAGGCCCATAAAGAAGGGCATGATTAATAACTCTGCCTGATTCTGGATGATCTTCACAAAGTAGGCCAAGAAAATTCCCTCTGGATGGTTCAGACTGTATCTATTCCTTTCTCGGTAACTCACTATCAAAGACAGAATTCTTGATTAAAAAGTAAAAATGGATTCTGCCTTTAACAAGATCAGAGGCACTAACTAAAAATGATGCTGGGAACATCCAAAGGAAATGAACACTATTTAGATGTATGGCTCACCAGAAAAATAAGAATAAAGAAGAGTTCAGCGTGTTTATTCTCAACTTTTAAAAAGTTATAATGGAAAATAAAACCATTAAAGTAAGATCAAATTTAGAGTCTGCAGAACACCACCTTTTTTTCATCTCGCCTTAGAACACTAAATCAAAAATGACAATTCCTTTTGCCTGTGCTTATCTCAAAGACAGCCAAGTAATGCGACTGGATGTTAGCTTATTCACCCTTATGAATGTAAATCCAAGATTTCGTGATATTGTACTGTCTTGGGCATTTGTCTCCTCTGAAGGTGGTCGCCTATTCAATTGAATAAACTCATAGCTAATGTCTAGTACAGTCAAGTTCAAGGTACAAAGGTTCTTGAGGGATGTGAAGGATGGAAAGGAGGCAAACAAGACAATGGCAGGGTGGGAAGCCCATTGGAGGCTGTATGCAAAGCTAAGTAGAGTGTTAGTTTCCACAGCTCTTTCATGCTGCATCCAAACAAGATATAAAGGGCAAAGAGAAAGGAAAGGCTATTTTCATCTGGGTAAGAAGGAAAAACTTTGAGAACAAAGACAGCACTTGAATCTGCGGAAAATACGAGGGTTCCAGGCAGTGAAACTGAAGGGAGGTCATTTCCAGAGGAAGCAGGTGAAAAGTCATACTGGGAAAAATACTCACCTTGGGGAAACTTTGTGAAAATCTAATGCTCAATCTATACCCTACATCAGAATCTCAAGGGCAAGAACCAGAGACAAGAGTGTATAAAACTCTCAGTGATCCTAATGTGCAGCCAAGACCAATACTCCTCAAACTCTAAGAACTTCCCTCTACTGCCTTGTCCACACATACTCCCACCACTCCTATCACTCAGTGTGCTCCACAGAGACGGGCTTCTTTCTGCTCCAGAACAAGCTTCTATTTTGCTCCATCAGAGCTGCAGAAAAGCTACTCCCACTGCCTAGGGCATTTCCTCCCAAACACTCCTTCACTCGCTAATTACATTAGCTTCTGGGGACTCAGATATCATTTCTTGTAAAGGCATTCCTTTTTAAAATTAATTTATTTTTAATGGACGAATATTCGGATATTCCCATCTGGTATCACCACCCCAGTGCAACCACTGCCAACTCACCCATGTCCACCACCAGGCTTCCTTCCCTCCTCATTCTTACCCTCCCTCACCCCTCCCCCACTTGGTTCTTCACTTCTGTAGTCAGCGATCAAGGGTTAGTTATTAAGCTGGCCTTTAATCTGACTCTTAGTTTAGCTATTTCAAAGTCCACATATTAGTGACATTATCTGGTATTTATCTTTCTTTTCTGACTTATTTCACTTAGCATTATCCCTTCCAGCTCCAACCACATTGCCGCAAACAGAAAGCATTCTTAATTTCTGAATCAAAATTGGATCCTGCTGCTAAATACCAATAGTTTCACCACCATTCAGATCCTTCTCAGTACTTGTCACAATTTACAATTCTAAATGTATTTTTGTGATTGCTGGTTCAAGACTTTCTTGCACCTAACTATAAGAACCTGAGTCATAAGAGTGATTTTTGCAGTATAGCAAGACTGGAGCACACCTGAGTTTATTCAAATGGGGTGACTTAGGGTGAGGATCTTGGATAACCTTGTCGGGGCTGGTCACCAGAAAGCACAATTAATGAAAGGGATGGGAATTTCAGTCCAACCTACCACCAGAGAGGAGCTACAGACTAAATTCTATAAAAACTCTTGCATATCAAGATTTTCTGAGTTTCTGGGTTGGTGAACACATCCACTTGTTGGGATGCACTCCAGTTCCATGGGGAGAGAAGCCTGTACTCAAACACTTTTTGAACCTCATTTATGTACCTTTTCACCTGAATGTCATATGTATCCTTTATATATTTTATAATAAAATGATAAATGTAAGTAAAAAAAAAAAAGAACCACAACAGTGGGGAGCATGTGAGTTTTGTATCAACTGTGTTTTATAGAAATGCAAGTAACTTCCAAAATATATTTCTTGACAGCTTAGAGCATTACAAATTCAATTTATTTGGAGGAAAAGTTATAGAAAAGGTTTTTGTGAAGGATTTTAATTTCAAAAAGAAAATAGGATACTTGATAGAAAATGCCTAAGAACCAGTTCTCTCTACATAATTTACTTATTAGGTATGCATCAATAAAACCCCTCCTTCCATTTCAGAACTTTCCTTTTTCTTCCTTCCCCCTTGCTCCTCTGACTTCACGAGAGCATGGGCGCTCTCAGGATCATGCCCCCCAACACCCACATAAATCACCTAAGTCTGATATGAGTCAGCAAGTCCTTGCACTGGCAAAAACAGAAGCAGTTACAGTTGAAGGAAAAGACCACGTGGGGTGAGAGAGAGAGAGAGAGAGAGAGAGAGAGAGAGAGAGAGAGAGAGAGAGATTGAGAAAGACACCTCTATTTGATTGGGATTCTTTATTTCCTTTCATCAGTGGTCATGAGTCTCCCTATTTATTTCATCTTCATGATACCTATCTTCTCTCCCCAAACCCTGTTGCTCCCATTTTTGTCTCTTGCCTTTCTATACCTCACTCACCTTTAGTGCATATTCAAGACATGAAAACAATCTAAGGAAGCTTCAGAATTGGGAGAAATGAACTGCTATTGTAGCTGATGTTGATCTATTTTTGGAATGAAACTCAAATGTACTTTCCCACAGATAACCATAGGTTAGCAACTAACATACACATTCAATTTGGTACTCACAAATGTTGTTCCAAATATTCTATGAAAAAATGGCACCCAAAATATTACAAAACAAAGGTTAAAATCAGTAAAATGACAGATCTCTGTGAAGATACGCGTTACTCATATTCCAAAGAAAGACTTAGAAGCACTCAGAGACTGACCATGTACTCCAGTCCCATTTGTGATTTCTCTCTTACAGACAACTACTTAAAGGTTTGACAAATTGAATGTCATGAGATTTCATTTTTGTGAATTTGGTTGTTAATCTTTGCCAATAATTTTGGCAGATATAATATCATAATTGTATCATGCAATATCATAATACTAGATTGATTATAGTTGTAAGCACTATAGTATGGACAACAGGAAATGTCTTACATGTTACTAACCCCCAATACATTTTAATTTCTATTTAAATACAAGCACTACATAAGGCTGCCAAGTGAAATCTAACAACAGTCAAGATATTCTTCTTGTGGTATAAATTTTTATTTCTCTGCATGTTCTATTAGAGGTGAGACAACATACCAAGTTCAAGAAACTCCTCAAATCCAATTAAATCTGTGTTACTGACATCCATATTTGTCAAAGTGATTTTCTCTTACTACAGCTATTGTCTTCTACTCTCATAACTTCAGCTGAATAGCAGCATATATACTCTGCCAATATATTCTGTCTGTCAAATGCACATTTCAATGAAAACCTTAAAAATTAAGAGAAACATACAAAGACATTTTATAGGTGCATGGTGCGTCCATCGTTGTATAACCTTTTATTCTCAGACTTAACTGGGATCTAAAATATGCATTAGCATATAAGATTACTATAACTGGTTAGTCCACATGGAAAGCTTAGGGACATCTAATTCTGGGTTTGTGTTTTTTTGGTGAAAAATTGTTATTCCTTCTCAAGGTGAATTGTACTGATAGTCCAATATAAAGTAGAAGTTCCTCATGCATAAGTATAGATCCTAGCACCTGTTATGTGGTTAGAGAAAACCAGAGACCTTGAGTTTTTTGAGTTCAAAGCCATTTTGTGCTCCCAAGGATAGTTCTTGCCAAAAAGAAATTCTGGTAATAGTTTCTATCTGTGAACTATTCTCTAAAGTAGTCATTGAAGTATCTATGATTTTTAAAAATCACACCAATATCTGAGCAGTTTTTGTTATCAATAACTCTAGTGACTCATAGTTTCCAAGAACTTTCAGATATAGGAAGGTCCCAGCACAGGGAGTCCCCATATGCCACTCTTGAAGGTAGATTTTATATGTGCAGACACCCTTGCTTCCTGGAATACTTCCAACCTCCTGAGTAGCTGAATCATTTGCTATTTCTCTCTTGGCACTGATGGGGAAAGTTCCTGATAGAACATTCACTGGGAGGATCCTAACAGTCATAATACTAGGATAGCCTTATGAGAAACTCTTCAAAAGCCTATATTGCTGCAGTTGAAAATTTGGGGTGGCACAACACAGTACTAACTGTTGTCATCTCCCACTTCTTTTGGTGATGTGGTACAAGTCCATTATCACAACCTTAGGATAAGATTAAGGCTTCGTATTTGCAAAGGCTGGACTAACCATTATGTTACCTCACTTATGGAGTAGATGGGGAACATGGCAGCCACTCCTAATATCTTAAGGACCCAAACCCATCTGGTCTCTGATTTAGCCATCAGTGTCCTATACTCATCAGTACAGAGAGGTAACTATATTGACCACAAACTATACTAAAAGCTTTCAGAAATAGGCTGAACTGCAAGTTAGTTTTCAGATTTCATTATGGAAAATTCTAAAACCTGAGACATAAAAAATTTATTTTTAATTTAAGTCTAGGTCTTTGCACACACATACCCAACATGATTTTAAAATGTTAATCTGGGATGGCAGGAAGACATGGAAATGGAGAGAGTTTATCACCCTAGGGAGAAATGGAGATTGTATACATACAATGTGGTGCATAAGGTACTATGTACTGATAAGAACTTTTTAATGATGAGTAAGTTTTGAAATTCATCATGTGTGAGATCAAAAACCAACATCATACCACTTTAATTGCCTTACCACTCTGCTCCTGTGGGATTTACCTATCAATCACCCTTAATGTTGTCAGTTTCTATATGAAGTTGGGTAGGTGTCAGCAATGGGATTGAAGTTTAGACTAAGTTGTCAGGATCTGTGAAATGAAGTTTCCATATTTTGTAAGGCAATCAAATGGAAGCTACTACATCTATACATTTAATGAGGCAATTGACCCTAAATCTCACACTGGGAATAAACTAAAGAGTAGAATTATTTACATCTATAAATAATAAAAATTCTCCAACATTTAAAGAAACATACAGATATGGCTGTATATTACTGAGTTTAAAATAAACTCTAAAGTTAAAAAGAAAAGGCAATAGAATTCTCACTATGTGTTGAGAGATATAGTGTGTTTATGGGTAGAAAGATTCAATATTGTGTACATGTCAATTATCCCAAATTGATCTAGAGATCTGCAGAAAAAATAGTGAAGCAATCAGAAGAATTTATTCTCTAAGCAAGACTTTATATTCCAGATAATAATGTTCTAAGGCTCCTGGTTTACTTTGATTTATCATCAAGGTGATTCTGGAAGGCAACATGCTATTACATTCATACTTGCTAGAATTTCTCTTCAACACTTATCACTATGTAACAAAGGGCATCATTGGCTGCAATGCTTCACTCTTTCTGGAATCCATTCCCTTTACCATGTGACATTGCAGTTCTTCACTGATAGGTGCATGAGTCAGCAGAACAGATCCATGAGAATAAATTATTGCTGTTTGACGCCACGGAGATTCAGGGTGGTGTGTTTATGCAACATCACCGTGGCACTAGCTAACTGATAAGCCCTCATGAATGATGTCCAGATATGAGAGTTTCTGCTTATATTAACCCAGTGTTTTAGCTCTAGTGTCTAACACTGTGACAGAAGACTTGTTCTGTGAAATAAATCACACATTTCTCTGCATGATGAGCCTTAATCTGGAGGCAAGCATTTTTCCTAATTCAACCAAAACTTTTACTAAGGAGGCAATTTTCTGTGCTATTTCTTTGCGATGGTTTATGAATACTGTTGTCTGATTGTTTTAAATATTTCAATTAGTTATCCACTCTTTTGTACTACTTGCCCTGAGGCTTAAAACTAACAGCATAATTTAAGGAGAAAGAAGAAAGATACTATGGAATTACTCTTGTTGAAGCAATGATGGAGATCACCATATCTGGGCCAAGGATTTTCCTGTCAGATATTTTGAATTCTAACAATACAGCCTCAAGGCAACTGGAGCAACTCTGAAGAGGAAAACAACCGTCAGACGGTGTTTATCAGTGGGTACTTCTTTTATTAACTTCTCTCTCAATATTTAGTGTCCAAAAAATTAGGTATTTTTGAAAAGCTTTATTTGCTCACTGTCTCAGTGATTTATATAATGTTAGTGAGATTCTAAACTTCCCATAATTTTTCTCAAAATTCAAACTTCATCAGAACAATAAGCTAGTGATTACTGATAGCCTAGGTAACAGTAATTGAGAAGTAATATACATAAAAGACAGAAATATTGAATTTGAGAGTTCTGACCATGGCATACATCCTGTAATGATGCTACTACTGCCTCCCAAAAAAAGTCCTCTTCTGTCCTTTAGAAACAATCATCCCAGAGGCAACCAATTTTGATTTCCATCAATATAGTTTAGTTTTACTTGTTCCTGGACCTTATTTAAGTGAAATTATAGTGTATTCTTTGGTCACTGGCTTTAATTTGCTCAATTTAATGGTTTTGTGTATGTGTGTATATATATATATACACACACATATATATATGTATATATATATATATATATATATATATATATAATATATATAACATCATTGTTCATTTTTTGTAGAATGTTTGCTCTCTCTACTCAGGTGTAGTCCCCATAAAATTCCCACCACCAATTCACCTATGAATCAGTGGTTTTGTATTTTTGTTTCTTTATTTAGATTCATCTATGTTATTGTCTGTTTCAGTTATTTGTTCCTTTTATATAATATATATTTATATTAGTATACCATTATAAGAATAGACTCTAAATTACTAACTCATTTCCCTGTAGCTAGATACCTGGTATCTTCCAGATTTTGACTGGAATAGCAATCATTAAAAGGTTGCTATGAATATTCTTGTACAAGTTATTCTGATACACATTCCCCTTATCCACAGGGGAAATGTTTCATGACCCTTAGTGGACACTTGAAACCATAGGTAGGACCAAACCCTCTATATACTATGTATTTTTCATATACTAACATACCCAAGATGATATTTAATTTATAAATTAGGTAGAGTAAGAGATTACCATAACCACTGATAAACTTTTAGGGTGTGTGTGCGTGTGTGTATAAGATACCTGAAATAAAATTTTAATTTTATTTTGTAATTGTAAGAAAGAGAACAAAACTAGAGGCATCCTGGTCTCTGGTTCAAACAATATTACAGTCATATAGTAATCACAACAGTATGATACTGGCATAAAAACAGACAGAATTATGTAACACAATAGAAAGTCCATAAATAAACCCATGCATGTATGGATACCTAATTTATGAGAAAGGTGGTAAGGACACAAAATAGGCAAAAGACTGTCTCTTCTCTGGGAAAACTGGACAGCCACATGCAAAACAATGAAACTGGACCATTATCTTAAGCCACAAAAATACTAACTCAATATGGACTAAAGACTTGACTGCAAAACCTAAAATCATAAAACTCCTAGAAGAAAATGTAAGTGGTAAGTTTCTTGACATTAGTGTCAGTGATGCTTTTTTTTCAAAACTGACTTCAAAGAGGAGGGTAACAAAATTAAAACTAAACTGGGGAAAAGGAAACCATCAACAAAATGAAAAGGCAACCTACTAAATAGGAGAGGTATTCATAAATCATTTGGTATCCAATAAATGGCTAATATCCAAAGCACACAAAGAACTCATTCAACTCAATAACATAAAACAAATCTTATTAAAAAGTAGGCAGCATCTGAATAGACATATTTCCAAAGAAAACATACTGACAGTCAATAGATCTATGAAAAGATGCTCATTAACACTAATCATAAGGAAATGCAAGTAAAATCCACCTGTCAGAATGGTTGCTTTCAATTGAGAATTAGTACAGCCACTATAGAAAACAGTATAGTGGTTAAAAATCAAACTACCCTATGACTCAGCAATTCCACTTCTCAGCATATATCCTAAGAAAACAAAAATAGTAATTCAAAATGATATCTGCAATAATGTTTACTGCAGCATCATTTATAATAGTCAAGAAAAGGAAACAACCTAAGTGCTCGATGATTGATAAAACTGTGTTATATACTCTATACAAAATGGAGTACTATGAAACCATAAAAAAAATGAAATCTTGCCATTTGTAACAAGGACAGAATTTGAGAGTATTAAAACAAATCAAGGCTCAGATAGAACACATTGGTAGGTAAGGGAGGGGAGGTAGCTAAAAATGGATGAAGGAGATCCAGAGATACAAGTTTCAGGTTATAAAATCAGCAAGTTGTGGGGATATAGTATAGCATATGGAGCCCATATGCAATAGAGTTTGTTGCAAATTGGAAAAATTGTTAAGAATACACGGGAAATGAACCTACTGTGGTCATAATTTCACAATACATAAATAACAAATCATGATGTTGTACACCTGAAACTGATTTATAGTTATATATTTTCTGTGGTCTACTCCAGAGATGCTGCACCATCAGATGAGCACGCACACATAAGGCAAGAAAATGCATTAAAAAAATTTTCCAAACATAACACTTCCAACTTTTAAGAAGTTAAAAAACCTTCCCATAATAATAATGGTATTATTAAAATGAAATGAACATTTTATATACTCCATATAAGAATTAAAATAGTACTATTTTTAAAGAAATAATTTAAAACTATACTTCAAGAATCTTAATAATATTATGCCTTTAAAGCTAGTGATTTTACTTTCAGGAATATCATCTGAAGAAAGTGTGTAATATTGCTGTCAAATGATAATATATGGTCATACTGTTCAAAAAACTATTAAAATATTTTTTAAATTGTGAAAACGTTTTTAACAAAAGATAATTAAACTAAATGTTTCCATCCATTTGAATAAATCTATGAAGCTACTTAAAATCTCAAGCCTGGTGAAGCATCAGAATCAATGTAAGAAATTGATTCAGATAATGTAGGCTGGAAAGAAATCTGTCCTTCAGTATTTTTTAAAAGGTGCCCAGGTGATTCCAAGGGGCATGCAGGCTTGAGAAACACTAGGGTTAGCATACAAGCATGTGTGCATACCCACACACCCATATAGGCAATTGAAAAGTTTAGCATGTTGTTAACAGCTTTCTCTGTGGGATGAAAAGTCCATTGTTTCCTTATAGTCTTCCCTAAACCTGTATGTATTTGAACAACCTTCTATAATAAGATGATGGGATGATAAACAACTATAACTATCATTTGTATGGAATAATTGGTATACCCTTCTTACTTGAAAACAGGATAGGTGATCCATATTTCATCTGAAATCTTGTTTACAGAAATAATTTTATTTTTAAAAGATCAAGGCAATTACAACTGACCCCACATCAAATTATCACCAACTTTTCAATAATCAATAGTATGTTAGTTAATTACTGATCATATCATCATATCGTGCAGAATTAGGTCTACAGTTTAATAGTCACTGTTTTACACTGCCTGCATTTGCAACCTCTGCACATTAAGTCCAATAGTATAGGAAAAATCCAGGCCCATGACAAATTAAATAAGTGGTGAATTAAAAAGTGTTTATAGGATTTAACCATGGGAGGGATAAAGTTACCGTAAGTCATTGCAGGTAAGTGGTGTGGGCAGAAACCTAACTAGAGAGGGTAGAAAATGAATAAAATCCCAACAAGATAATGTGTATAACTACTCAACTGGCCATACTAATTAGGCTGACTTTCTTTATGATCCAAAATGTCTTCAGCATTGATACATATTCATTGTCAGCAGAAGAGAATGTATACTTTGCAATTGTTGAAAGCAGTGTTCTAGATATAAGCTATGTTTGTTTTGTGAATTTTTTAAAAGATTTATTTATTTATGCATACAAGAACTGGAGTACAGGCCAGGGGTGTGCGGGGGTAAGAGGAGACAGAGTGGGGAACAGAACAGGCAGACTGACTGATATACACTGCTGAGGGGAGCAGTGGGCGAGACAGGAGAGGTCCGCTGCGCTAAACTCATGCAGCAGTGGCTGCGAATAGCTTCATAGGTTGCATCTTAACCCCTTGTGCCATGAAGGAGGCCCCTGTTTTGTGAATTCAATGCTTCAAAACTTTTACATGCCTGCTTTTGCTTTATCAGTTAATAAGACAAATTTATCAGTATCTCCTACTATCCTGTGAATTTACTTATTCATTTAAATGTTTCACTTTTTGTTTATTGTAAGTTCATTCAATTTAAATTATGTAAATACACACAGACATCTATATATACTTTTGGTAGACAGGCCCATATTTCATAATGAAATTCTCTCTTCATACTCATATCTAACTTAAGAGGAAGGTAAAGTGTTCAATTTCGCTGTGTCTCCAAGAAGAGGAGGAAAGAGGTTTGTTGAATAGCCAGGAAATTTCCACCATATAAGACAGTGTGAAGTGATGGTGAGGATATGGTTTAAACAGAACACTTCTTGATAGCAGGAATACCAACTATTATAACTTTGGAAAATATTTTGACAATATGTGCATCAGAAGACAAGTTCGGGAATAATTATAGCATCATTTTTTAAATACCAAGAAACTGTAAGCAACTATAATAAAGACTAGAGAAAAATAAAATTTAATTAGTCATACAATGGAATGTGATATAGCAGTAAATAAAGAAGGTATGTCCATATCTAACACCATGGATGACTCATAGAAATAATATATTATGAAGTAAAAAACACCATATAGGGTTATATCTCTTTTATAGTAATTAAAAATGAAAGAATCAGAACAATTATACAAAGACAAGGATTAATACAAAATTCTGCATAGTACTTACTTTTGGGGGAAGGCAAGGAGATGAGATGGGAAAGATCTCCCAGCAGGCCTTGGCTAAAAATATTCTAGTTTTAAGATTTCATAATTTCATAGGTGTTCATTTAATTATAATATTTCACTGCACAGAAATATGTAATATATTTTGTATGTATCAAATAATTCATCATTAATAGAGTTAAATAATTATAGATTAAGGGAGTCCAGCAAGATGGCCAAAGAGTGAAGACACTGGGCTAGCCTCCTACACATATTTACAACCAACTTGCTCCTAAAGGAATCTGATGATTCCTGAATGATGAATGGATGAATACTGTGGACATCAAGAGCATGTGCATTACAGAAAGGGGTCAAAAAGCTGTAAATAAACTGTGCTTGGAGCAATCCCAGGGCAGTATGACTTATGAGAAAGTCGGAACTGCCTCTCTCAGAGCCTCTCTGCTGTTAACTCAAGCACACACATGCACATTGGGGAGTTTAAAACCTAGGGACTATACCGGAGAAGAGTGTGCACTGGGTTGGCACACAGGACAGAGAAAGCACCACTTGAGTGCTGCAGGAGTAAGGGTGCAGGCTGGGGGTTGTAGGCTTGAGCCCATGGCTCTCAAGCAAGAACAACTGGAGCCTGAACTGGCAGGGAGTCAGGTTGGATCATCTAGGTTTCCTTACACAACAGGCAATTAATTACAGCCTGTGGCTGTGGTATGGGAAAAACTTGCCTTACTCCTGCTTAGGGCCAAAGACAAGTTAGCAATCAAATATTGTCATTAGCCAGTGTTTAAAGGTTCTGGAACATACAGCAGGCACAAATGCTCCATGGTAAGGCTTCCTACTAGAAAGGCAAAGAAAAACAATTCCTGACATGTAACCCGATAACTATAATCTCCATCCCGCACTCTATTTACTGCCCAACCACAGCTTAGAGAATGAGAGAGTTGAGTCATTTTGCATGAGGAGTTGGCCTTGGGGAGGAGGTCACTGTGGATCCCCACAATACAACCTGTGTACCTGGAACACTGTATGGAGTTTGAAGCCTTGGTGTTCATTGGAGGCAATGTTTAAGCACGCTTGAGTCCCAGCACCTATCTACTGGACCGTGCCCAGGCCTCAGCACCAATGCATGATCATATGAATAGGTGCAGAGGAACAAGTCTATGAATAAATACTTAAAGATAATGGGTAAAAAACCTAGGATTAAAATCAGTTACTGGTAGACAGGAGATAAGCCAGTTTACAAAGGTAAGAGAAGGAAGCTCTCGGGCCTCTCCGGTGGCACAGCGGTTGAGCACTGGGTTGTGAAGCTGCCCGCAGCTCTGCAGTGCTGGTTCGATCCCCGGCCGCTCGGTGAGGGTCCCACATGGCATGCAGACCTCTCCCACCGCGCCTGCTGCTCCCCTCAGCAGTGTACTTCGTCGGTCTGCCTGTTCTGTACCCTGCTCTGGCTCTGGTGAATTCTCTCACCCTCCTGCACTTCTGACTATACCCAGTGCTTGTATAAATAAATAAATAAATCTTAAAAAAAAAAAAAAGAAAAGGAAGCTCTCCATTACAACTCAAAACCAAAAAGGAAAAGATAGAAGAACATATACAAATGATGAAGCAAAAACAAAACCAAACCTAAAAGAAGTCTCAACCCAGTAAAACTATGGAATCTGTCCTATGAGTATATATAATAACAGTTAAAACTAAGATTATGAAATTCAGAAAAACAATGGATGATCGAAAGCAGGGACACTAAAGATATACACGTGAAGAGGTAGGATCCTGTATTTCTGAATGATATACAGTCTTACAAATCAATGTTACCTTAATAAAAAAATATTAAAACATTTTTCAAGGCCTTAATAAGAGGAGATGGGGCACAAGTTTCATGGGGAACTAAGGATCCTTAGACAACTAATGAATCAAGGTAGAAACTGGTTGGGGACCATCAGTATGCAAGGGAACCTTTTATTTTTCTATAGGTGATGTCAAAAATCAAGTTTTGCTTTCACACCTTGTGATGAAACTTAACCTAAAGAACTAAGTCAAGTACAAGTGGTGCTGAGGAACTTTCTCTGTAGTTCTTCACATTTTTAACAGAATGGATGCCTTAGATGAGGAGGTCAAATCATTTTTACTAGAAGCAAGTGCTTTGACCCATCTCCCCTACCACAATCTAATATTGGGGATTTCTTTCTCTCCTACCAGTGGCAATCTTCATGTTATCTACTCTTTTTTTTTTTTTTTAAAGATTTGGACTCTTTTGCAAATCAATTTTTTTTTTTAATAGAGGCATGTTCTTATTTATTTATGTGTTTGTTTGTTTGTTTTGTTTATACATGCACTGGGTACAGTCAGAAGCGCGGGAGGGTGAGAGAATTCACCAGAGCCAGAGCGGGGAGCAGAGCAGGCAGAAGGACCGAAGTACACTGCTGAGGGGAGCAGCGGGCGGCAGGAGAGGTCTGCACGCCATGTGGGACCCTCCTCTGGTGGCAGGGGAGCAGCCGGGGATCGAACCGGCTCCTCAGAGGCCGCAGGCAGCTTCGCAACCCAGCGCTCAACCACTGCGCCACCGGGGAGGCCCATGTGTTATCTACTCTTAATCTCATCCTTTTCTCCCTCCAAAGAACATGACTCTATCAGTATACCTTTTTCTGTCCTGCAATGTCAAACTCATCTTCTTGGTTGGTTAGTGGATCTCCATGGTAATGGTTCCACCATCACACAACTATGCTTTAGCCTCTCTCATTATAGAAAATTTCTTGTTTGACCCAGTCACGTCCAAGTACAACTCTATCGCCTTCATCACAGTGAAGATGCCTCAAAGGGGTGCTTGTATGTGAAGTATTTTCTTACCTTGTAGCCTTTATATATATAAATACACACACACACACACACACACACACACACACATTATGGTCTCCCGTTCATAACCATGGTTTTCAGAACAGAAGTTGGAGCCTTAGAGATCATTCTTGCTAGTGCTGTTCATCTTTCTGTCTTTCAATCACTCCAAGGAAATGTTAACATAACTAGGTTATTTTTGCATCTTTTTAGTGCAAAAAGCTGTTTTATCAATTTACTATTATAATTTTTATAATGTAGCTTATTACATGCATGAATTCAACTCCCTGTTTCCAATTAGCAAGTAGCAGGTACTATCCAGTTCAGTTCAGATTAATAAGAGAAAGCATGATTTGTTAACACTTTTTATGATGTCATGTTACATCATGTCAGGTTTGGGGATCAAATTATACTCTGGATGGTGATTTTATCAAATATTATGATATATAAAAGTCAAAAGCTACTTTCACATCCCATTAAAAAACGTTTGGTAATTTTTTCCTCTACCACCAGCCAATATAATTCTTTAATTCTTTCTCTTTCCTTCCTTCCCTCCCTCTTAACCTCAGAAATCTCACTTCATTTCTCAGTGGAGGCTGGTTTCTGTAAGTATTTGTTTTGTCAAATTGTCTGCTATACAAACCTCCAATATTTCTTTGTCCATTAACTCACTTTACTATATACAATTCCTTTGAATCCTTCCATTTTGCTGTAAATGGTAAGATTTCCTCTTACCTTAAGGATGAAATGTATTCCATAGTGTGGACAGACTACACCTTCTTAATCCACTCATGTATCAGTGGGCACATAGGTTGTTTCCATGCCCTAGCTATCATAAATAATGCTGCAATGGAAACAGTAGAGTATAAATTTTTTGAGTTGACACTTCATGTTCTTCAGATAAATACCCAAAAGTGGAACTGCTGTCTCATATGGTATTTCCATTATTAGATATTAACTTAAATTCAGATTGCTTTTTTAAATGACTGTGCCCATTTACATTCCCACCAATACCATTTGCTAATAATTATTTTTGTGTCTATCTTCATGAAATAGACTAGTCTATTATTTTACATTCTTTTATATTTACCTGTGGTGAAGTGTAAGAGTAATACTAGATGTATGAAATGGGAAAATATTCCCTCCTCTTCCTGTTGTGAAAAAAGATTACAGAAACTTCTGTTAAGTGTTCTTTAACTATTAGGCAGAATTCTTCATTGGACCCCTTGTCTTGGTTTTCTTTGTGTAATAACTTAGTTTCCTCGTCATAGGACTATTCAAACTGTATATTTCATATTGGGTGAGTTGTGGTATTTTGTCTGTTTTTAGGAAGGGTTCTATTTGATCTGATTTGTCAAATTTATGTGTGTGTGTGTGTGTGTATATATATATATATATATATATATATATATATATACTCATTTATAGTATTCCCTTGCTATCCTTTCTTATGTCTATAGAGCCTGTGATGATGTGCCTTGTAATTTATGGATATTGGTTACTGACATCATCTTTATATTTTTCTTTGTTAGTCTTATTAGATATTAGTCAATTTTATCTCTTTTTCTATTTTATTTATCAATTTTAATTGTCTTTTTTAAGTGCTTTTTTATTTTATTGATTTTTCACTGTTGTATTTGTTTGTAATTTCATTGTTCCTTTCTCTTTATTTCCCTCTGTGCCTTTTTTTTTTTTTTTTTTTTTTTTTGGTGTACATCCTTTTTCTAGATTCTTGAAGTGGACATTTCAAATATTTTGTTGATATTTTTCCTCTTTCCTGATGCATATATTTAGTGCTATAAGTTTCCCTCTCAGCATTGTTTTAGCTGTGTGCCAAAAATGTTAATGCATGCACTTTCATTTGAATTCAGTCAATGCATTTTTATTTTCCTTGATATATTGACCTATGTTAATTTAGAAGTGTGTTGCTTATATTCCAAGAACTTGTAGACTTTCCTGTTAACTTTATGTAACTAATTTCTAGTCTGATTCCACTGTGGTCAAAGAATTGTATGTTTTTAATTCTTTTGAACTTGTGGAGATTTCATTGCCCAGCATATGATCTAGAGATATGTTCCATGGGAACATGAAAAGAATGTATTTTTACTCTTACTGTATTTGGTATTTCATAAATATCAATTAGATCCTGTTTATGTCTGGTATTATTAAGTTCTGTATCCTTGTGGATTTTCTGTCTAGTCATTCTATCAATTGTTGACAGAGAGAAGGGTCTAAAAATCTCCAAATATTGTTTTGTGTACGTATCTTGGTTCTATCACTTTTTTGCTTCAAATATATATTAATTTCCTCTTGCTGTCATAATAAATATCCTTGAACTTAGTGGGTTAAAAACTAAAAAGTTAATTTTCATAGAGTTCTGAATATCAAAATTCCAAAGTAGGTCTTACTGGGTTATAATCAAGATCTCATCAAGGTTGAGTTCCTTTTGGAGGCTCTGGAAGACAATGCACTTCCATGTCTTTTCCAGCTTCTAGAGGGTTTCCAGATTCCTTGGATTGTGGTTATCAATCAGAAATCACATCACACTCACAGCTTGTTCCAACATTTTATCTAAATCTCTGAATTTATGACTCTTTTGCTTCCTTTATAACTAATGATCAGTGGTGATTACAGTGGGCCCACCCAGAAAAGAAGACTATTCTCATTTAAAAGTTTTTTTTTTTTTGTCTAATCATGGCTGCAAAGTTGTCCTCTCCCCCTTTTATAAATTAACATTGTTTATTTTTTCACAGTATAGGATTTCTCCCCTCAAGTGCAGTCACCATAGTATTGCCACCACCAAAGTGCCCACAATTCTCCACCACCCTCCACAGCGCTCTCCTCCACCCTGCTCTCTACTCTCCTCTTTGCTCACCCCCTGCTCCTCCCCTCCTGTGGGTCTCAGGTGTATGGTCTGCTTTCAAGGGTAAGTCTAACAATTTGTCTTTGCCTGATTCTTTGTTTCTCTAGATTCTACATATAAGTGAAACTGTCAGTGTTTATCTTTCTCGTTTGGATCACTTCACTAAGAATCATCCCTTCTTTTGTAAGATAAGATATAAACAGGTTATGTTCTTTAGAACATGGAGTTATGAGTGTGTGGGGGGAATTATTCTGTCTGGTCTAACCCCTGGGAGGCAAATATGGGTGTCCATCTCACATTCAAAATATATCACCTAGGGCCTCCCTGCTGGAACAAAGGGTTAAGAGGCAACCTATGAAGCTTTCCGCATCCACTGCAGCATGAGTTCGATCCCCGGCCAGGGAACTACCCACATGGTGCAGCAGACCTCTCCTGACTTGCCTGCTGTTCCCCTCAGCAGTGTATTTCAGTCAGTCTGCCTGTTCTGTTCCCTACTCTGTCTCTGGTGAATCCTCTTACCCACCCCCCACAATCCTAGCCTGTACTCCAGTTCTTGTATGCATAAATAAATAAATCTTTAAAATATATCACCTAATCCTAGCGTTCCAAAAGTTTAAACTCACTACAGTATTAACTCAAGTCCAAAATCTCATCATCTAATCAAGTTATTGGTGAGGCTGTGGTATAATCTATACTGTGATTATTTTTCTCCCCAAACCTAGGTTGTTTCTGAGGTCCCCAGAAGGTGAGCCTTCCTTTATTCTTTTTGAATCATCACATATTTGTTTATACTGATTTCATATAACATCCAGAGTTTAAAGTTTTAGTGGGAAAAATTGGAAAAGCAGATTCACTCCATATATCAGGAATTATATAAGCATAATAAGCATATTTCTAAAAGTTATTGAATATACTAACATCAGTATTTATTCTTGTGATACAGATGTCAAATTCTATATATATTTCCCACTCCTGAAGGATTTCCATTTTATTGCATTAGTCATCAGTATTCAAGTATATATTAAAATTTTGATCAATATTATTAAAAAACACTTTATCTTGCCATAAGTACACTTTAGAACACTTTGAAAAGGCTTCTGTAAATGGTAATAAAATCATATTTAATTCATCCAGCTCTTTAATTTAAAGCATCTTAGTTAACGGAAATTAATTTGGGAAATCTATGTTATCTTTTGAATTTATCTGGAATTTATTCTGTAAATTAATTTTTAAAAAACTATGACCAATGCCAACTAACAGTTCCTCTAATCATTCATCATTAATTGAAAAAATTATAACAAAAGTAGAATTACTAATCAAAGTAAGTTTCACAATTTAAAATGAAATGTGTGCATAAATGTGGTTTGGCAAAGTTAGGAAGAATAACCCTTATTTGGGCTGACATTCCACAAATGGATGAATGAGTCACAAAATTTAGCCAATAAAAGTATACTGGCCATAAATAACTTTCCCAGTTCTTTAGAGATACTAAATATATGCCAATTATTATAGAATATATGAAGTCTCTGGCATAGTCTTCTGCTGTGTTTCAAAAGGCATTGATAAAACTTATGAAAAAAAACTTTTATAAACAGAAAATTATGTTACTAAAATATTTTCTTCCAATTTGTAAGTTTTTATTTTTAATTTGTATTAAACTTGATTGATTTGGTCTTTTTTACATAACTATATAATTTGGGGAGTACAACTACACACCTCAACAAATGCACATGCTTCACTTCACCCTCCACCAAAGCTCTAGCACCAACACCCTATCATATTATCTACTCTGTCCCACTCTGGTAACCACTATATGTTTCAGAGTCTAAGAGTTCTTTAACTTGTGTTTTGTCCGTTTGTTTTCTTTGGTTATTTATACTCTACAATTGAGTGAAACCATCTGGTAACTATCTCTGAGTTTTAGAATTCTTTTATTTAACATAATCACCCCAAGATCCACTCATTTGCTTCCAAAAGGCACTATTTCCTCTTTATTTTAATAGATGCATAGTATTCCATGGAGGATATTTTCCATAATTTCTTTATCTGGTCATCTGTTGATGGGTATTCAGGTTGGTTCCATGTCTTGACTAATGTGAACAATGCTGTTATGAACACAGGAGTGTATATATATCTTTTTGTATTAGTGTCTTCATATTCTTTAGCTAAATACTTAGAAGGGGTATTGCTAGAACAAATGATATCTCCATTTTGAGGCGAGGGATTTCCGTATCATTTTCCCTAGAGGTTGCAGTAATTTACATTCCTACCAACAGTGAATGACTATTTCTTTTTCTCCACATCCTTGCCAAAATATGTTATTTCCAGTCTATTTTATAAAGGTCATTCTCACAGAGGTGAGGTGATAGCTCATTGTGGCTTTCATTTGCATTTTTGTAATAAGTGATGTTGACCACTTTATTCATGTGCTTTTGGGCCATCTTTAGAAAAGTCCCTTATCAGATCTTCAGCCCATATTTTGACTGGGCTATTTGGTTTTTGTTATTGAGTTGCATGAGTTCTTTATATATTTTGGAAATCAACACCTTTTTGGATGCCTGTGGTGCAAATATTCTCAGGTAGTTGTTTTTCATGGTTTACTTCTTCATTTTGCACTACAGGAGTTTCTTTTTTTAAAAAAAGATTTATTTATTCACAGAAGTTTCTTGTTTAAAAAAAAGATTTATATATTTATGCACACAAAAAAGGTTTATTTATTTGTTTATTTGTTTATTTATTTATTTATTTATGGGGTACAAGCCAGAAGTGTAGGGGGTGAGAGGATTCACCACAGAGTGGGGAACAGAACAGGCAGAGCTACTGAAATACACTGCTGAGGGGAGCAGTGGGCGAGTCAGGAGAGGTCTGCTGTGCCATGTGGGTTACCTCCCTGGCCAGGGACAGAACTCATGCTGCAGTAGCTGCCCATACCTTCATAATGCTGAGACTTAACCCCTTGCACCACCAGGGAGACCCCAAATGTTTCTTAATTTGATGTCATACCATTCATTTATTGTTGCTTTTGTTTTCCTTGCCATTGGAAATAAGTCCCCAAATATATCTCTAAGATTGATGTCCAGGAGTGTAGCCCTAATTATTATAGCTAATGACATCCTAAAACAGGTATTTGCAAGTTGAATCCACTAACATGCTGAATAACACCATTACATGCCACATGCTTATTTGAAAAATGTAAGGACGTTGTGGGGCACATCATGTCATGGAAAAATACAATTAATCAATAGGGCATTTAAAAGACAACTGATAAAATGAAAATTCTGTTTTTGTTTTAAAAATTAAAAAGCCAAAACTCATTAATTTAATAGGTTATAAATATGATGATTTATATACTTGCCATTTTTTAGATTTAAATATTTATATTTACCACACATATATTTTATATGCAATAAGTCAGGGACATGAGAAATATGATTCTAGTTACCTTAATTTAACATTACTCAAGTTATCAGATCAGAGAAATAGGTAAAAATACAGAAAAAGAATGGGTAACATTGTCACTGAATGAATATAGTAACATTACTGTCTTATAATATCTACAAAAACAAAAATTGATGGAAAAATACTTGAATTGATACAGAATGGGTTACATAATAAATATACCAATAAACTGCAAATGTGGCAGAAAAATCTAGTTAGGAGGTATAATGGAAAACATATTGTCTGTAGATTTAACAATAAAATATAAATACCTAAGAATAAACTAGATACAATATATGCAGGACCCATAGGCAGAAAACTGTAAAACTTGATTAAAGACCATAAAGAAAATTTAAATAAGTTGAAGAGAGAGGCACTATGTTGCTGGCAAGAAAGACTAAATATTTTAAAGATGCTAATTCTCTCTTAAGTATTCTCTAAATCAAATGTAACATCAAGAAGCCAGGTAATTTACTGGATAATTTCACTCACATGTGGAATACAAAGAAACAAAGCAAAGGGACAATACTTAACCTAAATGAATTCATAGAAATGAGACTGCAGAACTGAGTCTACTAGAAGGGAGGGTGAGAAGTTAAGGCAGGAGGGAGCACAATGGACTAAAATAGAGAGTTATTGATGGGCGAGGTGTGGCAACATACATTTGACATGGTCTGAACCTAGGCTCCTAAATCATAAGCAGTACTGTAAACAAACATCACCTTAATAAAATAATTTAAATAATAAAAAGCCAAGGATTTTTATCACAAACTTTGCAAGATGTTCACTTAGACCAATAAAGAAGGATAAGCAGAAACATTTTTAAAGTATGATTTGTCTAATCAGGTATCATAATGTGTTCTAAAGCTACGGTATTAAAACTGCAATATTAAGGGAATAGACAAACTAGAAATATTGGCAAAACTTCTAAGGGAAATGTCATTAAAAATTAATGATATTGGGGCCTACCTGGTGTCCTAGGGGTCAAGTGTCAGCACTATCACCACTAGGGCCTGAGTTCGATCCCTGGCCAGGGAGCTGACCCACACGGCGCAGCAGACCTCTCCTGTCACGCCCACTGCTCCCCTCAGAAGTATATTTCAGTAAATCCACCTGTTCTGCTCCCCACTCTCTCTGATGAATCCTCTCATCCCCTGAACCTCTGGCCTACACCCCAGTTCTTCTAAGCAAATCAAAACTACAATGAGATATCATCTTACACCAGTGAGAATGGCACATATTAAAAAAACTAGCAGCAACAAATGTTGGCGAGAATGTGGAGAAAAAGGAACTTTCCTGCCCTGCTGGTGGGAGTGCAAACTGGTCCAACCACTATGGAAAGCTATGTGGAGATTCTTCAACCTGCTAAAGATGGAGCTTCCATATGATCCAGCAATTCCACTCCTAGGAATTTACCCAAAGGATATACAAACATTAATTCAAAAGGGTACCTGCACCCCTATGTTTATAGCAGCACTATTCACAATAGCTAAGCTATGGAAACCACTCAAATGCCCCAAAATAGATGATTGAATCAAGAAGATGTGGTACATATACACAATGGAATATTACTCAGCAATCAAAAAAGATAAACTCATGCAATTTGTAGCAACGAGAATGGAGCTGGAAGGGATCATGCTCAGCAAAATAAGCCAGAAAGAAAAAGAAAAATACCAGATGGCCTCACTCATAGCAAGAATTAAGAAAACCTAAATACAGGACCAGGAAAAAGACTAATTATAATAAAGTGAAAATCAAAATCAACAAGCAACTATAAACCAGAGACACACTAAGCAGGGGGAGGAGGAAGCAGGATCAAAACAAGGGGGGTGGGAATTGTATGGGGACTATAACCAAGATGAAAATGCATGCATTGTGCAAAAATGAAAAATGATGTAAATAATAAATAAAATTTTAAAAAAATTCGCTGATTATAAGGGATGTTGAACATTTTTTCATATGCCTGTTGGCCATTTGCATTTCTCTTTGGAGAAATGTCTTTTAAGTTCTTCTGCCCATTTCTTGACTGGATTGTTTATTTTGTTTTTGTTGAGCCCTGTGAGTTCTTTGTATATCTTTGTGATATCAGTTGGATGTAGTGCAAAGATTTTTTCTCAATCAGTGGGGTGTCTCTATTTTTTGGTTAATGTCTCTTTTGCTGTACAGAAGCTTTTCAGTTTGATGTAAACCCAGGTGTTTATCTTTACCTTCACTATCACTGCTTTGGGTGATGAGTCTTTAAAGATGTTTCTGAGATGTATGTCTTGTAGTGTTTTTCCTATATTTTCTTCTATATATTTTATGGTTTCAGGTCTTATGTCCAGTTTCTTTATCCATTTTGAGCTGATTTTTGTGCACAGTGAGAGGTAGTGGTCTAGTTTCATTTTTTTGCATGTGGAGGTCCAGTTTTCCCAGCACCATTTATTGAACAAACTGTCCGTGTGCCATTGCATATTCTTTGTTCCTTTGTCAAAGATTAGTTGTTCATAAAAATGTGGCTTTATTTCTGGGCTCTCTATTCTGTTCCATTGGTCTGTGTGTCTGTTTTTGTTCCAATACCAAACTGTTTTAATTATTATGGCTTTGTAGTATAGCTTGATGTTTGGAAGTGTGATACCTCCTTTCTCCTTTGTTTTCATCAGTAGGGCTTTGGCTATTCCTGTTTTTTTGTGGTTCCATATGAATTTCATCAGTATTTGTTCTATATCTTTGAAGAATGTCATTGAGATTTTTATTGGAATAGCGTTGAATCTGTATTTTGCTTTTGGGAGGATGGCCATTTTAATAATGTTAATTCTTCCAATCCATGAGCAGGGGATGTATTTCCATTTCTTTGTGTCTTCTTCAATTTCTTTTAACATGTTCAGGGAAATGCAAATCAAAACCACACTGAGATACCACCTTACACCATTAAGAATGGCACATAAAAAAAATACAAGCAACAACGAATGTTGGTGAGGATGTGGTGAAAAAGGAACTCTCCTACATTGCTGGTGGGAGCGCAAACTGGTCCATCCGCTATGGAAAGCTGTCTGGAGGTTCCTCAACCTACTAAAAATGGAGCTACCGTACAACCCAGCAATTCCACTCCTAGGGATCTACCCAAAGGGCACAAAAACATTGATTCAAAAGAGCACCTGTACACCTATGTTTATTGTAGCAGTATTTACAATAGATAAAACCTGGAAACAACCCAGATGCCCCAAAATAGATGGAGTATTGTTAGAAGAGACCCCGTGCAGCAAGCAGAAGGGCCTTAACATGAGTCCCAAAGGCATGTGAAAACACATGCGTCTTGGAGGAAAACCTGAGTGACCAGACCTGGCGTTGAGTGCCTGGAATGTGACCTGCATGGAGTCAGGCCTCTATGTCTTAGAATAACAAGAAATAATGAGCGAAATTCCCATGCTCTAGCTAGGGGGCGATAAAATTATGTGCGTGAGAACTAACTACCTGGCACCCTACTGTCTGAAATAGATAATAGTAAGAAAGCAGAATTATCAATCAAACATGCTGTCATTATATGGTATGCTCTGATGTTGCACTTGCTGCACTTAAAGTAGTATATAAAAGAGGACTAAGAAAATAAAGATTCACTGCATGCTGGACATGACAGTCCCCCATTTCTGATTTCCTTCACCGTCACATCCCAGGTCCAGGACTCACTAAAAGTCCACAGAGTATTATTCAGCAATCAAAAAAGATAAACTCATGCCATTTGCAGCAACGTGGAAGGAGCTAGAAGGAATTGTGCTCGGTGAAATAAGCCAAAAGGAAAAATCAGAGACATCCTGCAGGGGATGAGGAGGGAGAGGGATTGGAGGGAGGGAGGAGCACAGGGAACTGTGGTGATGGTGCCTGGGTGCCTTGGGGAAGGAAATTCTATGGGGACTCAATCTGAGGGGGTGGGGGGGAAGCAAGTATTGTTTAACAAAAATAAAGACCACATAAATGTCAAAAAAATTTAAATTTAAAAAAAGAAAAAAATTTAAAAAAGAATTCATGATATTAACATAACCAAAACCAATAAAGAAATAAGAGATACAATAACAAAAGATGATGAAGAAGCACTATTAGAGAAAAATAAGGCAATCTCCACTTAATCCCATAATAAAGATGAACAACAGGTTTGCATTTTTAAGTGGAACCTTATAATTTCTAGAAAAATAGTATATCTATGATCCAGGAGGATCTTACTCAGCATAAAATTAAAGAGAGAAAACATGCCTAATAACATAAATTTAACTTCAGAATATTTATTTAGAAATGCTACAAGAAAAAAAATAGAAATAAAAACAGAATGAATACCAGGAAAATATTTGAAAATGACAAAAGATGAAGTTTTATTAATATAAAAAATCCTTAAAAATAAAAAGATCATTACCCCCCACCCCAGAGACTAGAAGGGCAAATAACACTAGTGGGAAACTTACAAAAGAAAAACCACAAATGGCCAATAAATAAACATAATTTAATTTCATGAATATTGATATAAATTAAGATGTTTTACCCACATTCATTCATTAATTCAAACTATATTTATTTACAAGCAATTTTATACTATGTACTTTGTGGACTACTGAAAACAGAGAAGTAAATGACACAATACCCCCACCCTCATGAAAAAGAAATAATCATCATCAAATAAAAAATAACATAATTTCACATACATGAGGAATAGAGAGTAAGCTAAATGGATAAAGATCCACTGGGATTATACTAAAATGGGAGGAAGTGAGCATGGTCTTTTTGAAGTTTAATCTGGCATTGTATATCAACAGTTTTAGGAATGTTCATTACCTTTTCAAAACTTTGTAGGGAGAAGTTATTTAAGACTTATAAGTGGTGGGAAATACAGCAGAGCATTCCTACGCCTATTTTGCCTGCCCTTCTGCAGTGATCACATCTTCACAGTCATTGTGCAGTATCCAAGCAAGGAAATGGGCATTGACACAATATTATTAACAAAACTACAAGCCTTCGCTTCAATTTCCTCCATTTTTATATGGATTCATCTGTGGATTTGGTGTGTAATCCTATGAAATTCTTTCACATGTACAGATTCACACAGCAGTGACCACAGTCAAGAAGTGTTTCATTTCATTCCCAGGGAAATTTATTGTCAGCTCTTTCTCTAAATATTATTTGTTGATTTGTGTGAAAAAATGAAGAAGGCTTTTTCTATGACTAGAAAGTTTGATCTCAAAAGTATGGTAACCTAGAGAATATTAATGTCTTCCATTTTTAAGTTGGAAGTTTGGTATTCTTTAATTTTATTTTCATTTAAAAAACCTGGGTTGGGCAGGGAGTGAAAATACACATTTGTAGAAGTCTGAACCTGTTACCCCCAGAGGAGCTACAATGATGTAAACTTACTTTACTTCAATAAACATGTGAAAAAATAAAATAAAATCCTGAGAACACTTATAAACCTATTTTTAAAAATAGAACAAATACTGGTATAAAAATAAAATCTGACTTAAAATCCAGCTGTTCCACAATCAAATCACTATATAGCAGCTGGTCACAAATAAAATTTGATGTTTATCCACTGCTTTTCTTCATACATGGAACAATGTTGAAAAATTTCGGTTATTTTGTTTACTGAAGCTTTTTTTCTCGATTATATGATCCCATTATACTAATTGACGAAATCCCAGTGGTTTTCTGCTTAACCAGATCTTTGACTGTGTTTAGGAAGTCAAATGTAAAACAAAGGCAGTGATGGTGATCTATTAGGAATAAATTAGTTTGTTTTCAAAAGAAACTTTCTGGGATAGATTTATTCCCAGAAAAAAACATTAGAAATTCCCCCAGAACAGTAGTAGTAAACAGTAACTTGTTTATAAAAGCCTAGCCTGAAGGACTGCTTCTGGAAAACCTTAGGGGAGGGTGATTTTATAACCTCAATGGGAAATACCATTAGCGGCTATAACAGACGGGAAACAAATTACTGGTAATCTTTCACTTTGGGTTACTCAAAACTTGGGAACAATAGAAACAGTGAACAATTTCCAGTGTTTTACTTGAAAGGAAATACCTTAGGTTTTTGGTCATATGCATTAAAGTAAAAGCCAAACCTTACAGGCATGTCAAAGCAACTATAAAATCCCTTCAGTAGCCTGAGCTGATGGAACCCAATCCCTATGAATTCATGGCATGATTGGTGTGAAAAATAATAAAAGCCCTCTGGAATATAAAAAAAAAATCCTTCACTATAAAATTCTAATAACTTAGAATGCTTATGAATGTACAATTTATTTCTAGGTTTTAATATCAACACTGTTTATTACATGTAATGTTTGAGTTTTCATTTATGCTTCAATTAAGTTATATTGTAAAGACTTTTCTATCTCCACAATCAATACAGTTGTCATATTTCAATATGCATAAAATATTCCATTGTGTTGATTTAGTTTTGTTTTCTCAGTATTCCAATTATTAAGAATTATGAAGATATCTCTACTTAAAAAAAAGTGTTCCAGGCCTCCCTGGTGGTGCAAGGGGTTAAGTCTCAGCACTGGGAAGCTTTCGGCAGCCACGGAAGCAACAGTTCTATTCCCAGCCAGGGAGCTGACCACATGGCGCAGCAGATCTCTCCTGTCTCACAGGCTGCTCCCCTCAGCAGTGTATTTCCGTAGATCTGTCTGTTCTGCTACCCACACTGTCTCTGGTGAATCCTCTCACACCTCCTCCCGTCTCTTTGGCCTACACCCCAGTTCTTTTTTTTTTTTAAGATTTATTTATTTATTTATTTAGACAAGCACTGGGTACAGTCAGAAGCACGGGAGGGTGAGAGAATTCACCAGAGCCAGAGCGGGGAACAGAACAGGCAGAGTGACGAAGTATACTGCTGAGGGGAGCAGTGGGCGGCAGGAGAGGTCTGCGCGCCATGTGGGACCCTCGCCTGGTGGCCGGGGATCGAACCAGCGCTGCAGAGGCTGTGGGCACCTTCGCAACCCAGTTCTCAACCGCTGCGCCACCGGGGAGGCTCTACACCCCAGTTCTTGTATGCATAAATAATTTTTTTTTAAAAAAGTGTTTCATTGTTAAAAAAATACTTGTCATCACATCCCTTTATACTTTTACCTCCTCCAACTCTAACAACTGACAATCACAGATCTATTCTCTAGCATGGCAATTTTGTCATTTTGAGAGTAATAAAGACAGAATTGAAGTATACGTAATCTTATGAGATCAGCTTTTCTTTCCACTCAGTGTAATTCCTTGGAGACTTATCCTAGTTCTTGTGGGTATCAATAATTGGTTTCTCTTCATAGCTGAATAATATCCCCATTACATGGATAAACAAATTTCTTTATCTGTTCACCCACAGAAAGACAATTGGGTTATTTCCAGTTTGGGGTTATTACAAATAAAGCTCCTGTGAACATCTGTGTACAGATTTTTGGGTGGATGTGTTTTTTCAATTAATTAGGTTGAATATGTATAATGGTGATTGCTGGGACCTAAGACAAGTATACAGTATAATTTATACTAAACTACCAAACTATTTTCAAGATCCAGCTTTCCAATACCCTGCAAGTATTTGGTGTTGTCACTGTCTTCTATTTTAATCATTCTGAGAGGTTCTTACTTTTACTGTAACTTTAATTTGCATTACCTAATGACAAATGGTGTTAAGTGCCCTTTATGCACTTATTTTCCAACTATAGATTCTCTCAGGTTAAGTGTTTAGTCAAGTATTTCACCCACTTTCTACTGGGATTGTATCTTACTATTGAGTTGAAACAGATCTTGATATATTCTGGAGACATGTGACATGTGAATATACAATTAGTGGCTCATCATCACCTTAATGGAGTCTCTCATGGAGCAAAAGTTTAAAACTTTTTTTAAAGATTTATTTATTTATTCATTCATACAAGAGCAAGAGTACAGGCCAGAGGTGTGTGTGGGGTGTGTGTGTGTGGGGGGGGTGGTGAGAGGATTCACCAGAGACAGAGTGGGGAACAGAACAGGTAGATCGACCAAAGTACACTGCTGAGGAGAGCAGCAGGCGAGTCAGGAGAGGTCTGCTGTGCCATGTGGGTTGCTCCCTGGCCAGGGATTGAACTCCTGCTGCAGAGGCTGCAGACAGCTTCACAGGCTGCATCTTAACCCTTGCGCTACCAGGGAGGCCCAAAAGTTTAAAACTTTTGATAAAGAATAACTTATCTTATATTCTTACGGATTGTGCTTTTAGCGTCAGATGTAAGAACTCAGCCTAACCCAAATCAGAAAGATTTTCTCCTGTGTTTTCCTATAATAGTTTCACAGTTTACATTTAAGTATATGATCCATTTTGAGTTATTTTGATATAAGATATGGCATAAAGATCAAGGTTTTTTTTGATGTATGGATATCCAATTATCCCAAAACAATTTATTGAAAGTATCATCCCTCCATAGAAATGCTCTATCAGTGAAAAAAAAATCAGTTGGATGCATTTGTATGGGCCTCTGGGTTCTCTAGTCTGTTCTATTGATCTGTGTCCCTTTCCTCTAAGATTCTGTCTTGTGTTCACATCTTGACTCAACAGTTTACATCCAGGCATCTACCATAAGATAAAGATAGGAATTTTCTATAAGAGACAGACATATGTTGAAAAATACACATGTACACCAGTCACTGTGGCACTTTTTACACATTGAATATCTAAAAGCCTCCTCATTTCTACCAACAAGACAAAGGCCAAAGAAGTTATGATAACCTTCAGCATCTAACAAAACAATTCACTTGGCTAGTATAAAAAAATCCCTATAAAATTGGTGATATGGATGAACAAAATACATTTTAATATACAGTTCACCAAAAAGAACCAGAATCGAAGAGGTTCTTGACTCAGAATTGCAGCAGTACAGGCTGATCTTTCTGTATCTCTGGACATGTTACCAACTCAATAATGGTAGGGTCTTGATTTTAATAAACACAAAGCACAGCTTTGCTCACTCATGATTGGACACTGTGACCCATGAAAGACTATAATCTTTGTAAATGGGAATTAAAATGTTCTACATATCTACCCACTGAGATGACAATATTCAGAGAAAGATTAAATCCCTATAAAAGGGTTCCATGAAGATATAGTCTACTAACCCTTAGAGCCTAGGATCTATCAAGCCAAGAATACATTAACACAAATATTTTCTCTGTTCTTATAACATCCCAGATAGCACAGAGAGCCTAATAAGAAACACAAATTTTCCCAGGCCACAAGAAATTCCTCCTAAAAAAGGTCCCCTTAAGTTGAACTAACAACCAAAGTTTAAAAATATGATGGAGACACCACAAACAGGAGGATTAATGTGCTAGTAATTTGGAAAACAATTTTGTAGATTTTTCTGTTATGCGTCTATAACCACAATGTCAATTATAAACATAATGCAATGTACAAGAATGAATAATCTATAAGTAATCAAAATTTAATAAAAAAAAGTAAAATAGGTGAAACTTCAACTATGTAGTTCAGCATAATTTAACCTTAACGTCCTCTTTTAGAGTAAGACTTTGAAATTCAACATATGTTTTGTACTTTCAGCACAACTAAATTTGTTTTTTATTTAAATTTTATTTTTATATTCCCCATACAATTACAACCCCCTTATTTTGACCCCAAGCCCTCCTTTTCACCCCCTACCCCCCAATAGAGTGTCTCTGGTTCATAGTTGTTTGTTGATTTTGATATTTTCTTTCTTATAGTTATTCTTTTTCCTGGACCCTTATTTAAGTTTTCTAGATTCCTGCTATGAGTGAGACCATCCGGTATTTTTCTTTTTCTTTCTGGCTTATTTCGCTGAGCATGATCCCTTCCAGCTCCATCCATGTTGCTGCAAATTGCATGTGTTTATCTTTTTTGAATGCTGAGTAATATTCCATGGTGTATATGTACCACATCTTCTTGATTCAGTCATCTATTTTTGGGCATTTGGGTTGTTTCCAAAGCTTAGGTATTGTAAACAGTGCTGCTATAAACATAGGGGTGCAGGTTCAGCACAACTAAATTTGGACGAGCCACATTTCATGTGCTCAACAGCCACATGTGGCCAGTAGTTACCATATTGGACAGTCCCTAAGGTGGTGAAAATAGGAAATAAAATAGGAAATATGGATCCTACATTCATCTATGATGTTTTGAGTATCTCTGATGTGCCAGGCCTTGGAAAACTACAAAGCATTAAGGAGACAAAGTCCCAGTATTCATGTGATTTGGTACCGATATGTGTGGAAGAGGAAGGGCCATGAAGAAACAGACATTTAACAAGAAAGTTTATTTTATACTAGCTGGTAATATGTACTGTAGGGAAAAAACAAATCCCAGCCACAAAGACAAGGACTCTTGTGTGTGGGGTGTATTGGGTTATGGCGTATTCTCTTATGGTAGGGGATCAAAGAAGGTATCACTAATAAGTATTTGAGCAGGGCCTTGTAAATGAAAAACCAAATACTGTGGGAAATCTGGGGGGGGGATATAATCACTAATATTTAAAAAAAGCTCAATGTATGGATTACACAAAGGATTAGTCATAGCTGAAGAAAAGACTAAGACTCAATTCAGAAAACACTGTAAGTTTTCCAGTTACAAAATAGCAATGTTCTGTATAGATGACCACAAATAACCTCTTCAATTTGAGTGTTTTTCAAAACCCAGAACAGCATTTTCCGAACTAAATAAAATATGAGAGAAACAAATACTGCATAGTAACACTTACATGCAAAACCTTTTAAAAAATCAAACTCATTTGAGACAGCAGGAAAGTGGTATCCAGGGTCTAAGGGGGAGGGAAATAAGGAGAGGTTGGTCAAAGTGCCTAAACTTTCACTATAAGATGAACAAAGCCTGAAGATCTGACAAAAGAAAACATGGTGACTATGGTTGATAGCTATGTATTTTTCAAAAAATAAACATAATGAGTCACATGAAATTTTATCTTTCCTCATAGCCACATTTAAAAAATGAAAATAGGTGGAATTTTTCTTTGTATTACAGTAACATTGATTTATAACCCTATGCAATTCAGAGGCATAGGTGGTAGCATCCCAGATGCCTGTCACCACACTGCACCCCAACCAAGGTGTCCCCAGCCCTCTACCAAGTCCCCCGGCACCTGCTCCATATTTTCTTCCTTCCCCCCTTATCTTTACTATTCATTATTTTAGTTGAACAACCTCATATATTCCAGAAATATACATAGAAAATACAACTGTGCAAAATACATTTGGATAGGAATTAAAAGGGAACATACAAAATAATTATTTCTAAAAAGCATTTTATATGGATTGCTAATTTATTTTTTATTATGGCAACACTGGTTTATAACAATGTATATGATTTAGGGTATAGGATCACCCTGTATGTTACCCTACCACATGCATATTTTAATAATATATTTTAATAGAAATTGAATAATATTTAACTCACTCAATATATCGAAAATATTATTTTAACATATGGCACTGGCCACACTTCACAGGAATAATAGAATACCAAGAATAATTAGTAGCCCAGACCAAGATGCTGTATAAATTACTACAGCTATTATACCTTACACACTTAAATAAACTCCAGGTAGATTAAACCAAGAAATAAAAGAAATAAGAGGACAAAATGGAAATTGGGCCTTTCTTGGGAACTTCTGTTCCTAAAAGTTTGATGGCTATGCAGGGATCAGGCACTATGTCCTTGAATTAACCCAGGCTATGAGAGAATTACCCATGCACACCCGTGAGGAAAGACAAAGGAGTTGGCAGAGAAAGACAGAGAATATTACAGACAAGAGGCTCTTCTCTCCAGTCCAGATAAGAAATTGAACATAGAGCATCCTCGCTCCCCTAGAAGCAACAGAGTTCTCCATTTCAAGTTGTACCTCCATAAGGACCACTCCATGGTAGAGGACACTTCTGGCTCCAGTGACCAGGACTAGAAATTTATGAACCCACATTTTTTAATTTCAGTTTTCAGCCAAGACTCAACTTCTCCAGACAGAGAAAGCTTGAAGTCAACGACTCTAGAGAATAAATGAAGGACAAAAATTCCACAAAGAATGGAGATGGCAGCAAAAGTATTCCATACCTGGCCTTAAAAATGTAGAATGTGATTAACCATTTGTTCTGGACAAATTACTATAAAGAAAAAACATACCTGATATACTGGGTTTCTTTGCTAGGAAATGAACTATACACACACACACACACACTAAAATGACCCATGCAAGAATCATGCAAACCTGTTTATAAATCAAGTGACATTCTGACAACTATTGATTCAATTAACACCGTCTACTGCTTTGATATTCAAAAGTGTGATATAAGAATGTTTGGTAATCCCAAAACGCTGTGATTATAAGCATGTACTGACCTTGTTTGAAGAAGCAAAGTAACACCACAGCAAGAGTCCCATGAACTGTGAATCCTGGGTCTGGTTCTATTTTAAATAGAAACAAACCTATCAACTAATTATCCTTATGTGTTAAACCTCCCTCGATTTCCTTACATGTAAAATTATAGCATGGGATGATAGATTCACTCTCGTTCTACAACCAATGATTTCTTTTTTTATGTAAAAATAGAAACAATATTTTTACAAAATGTTACATCATATATTAAAATGGAATAATCATAGTTTGATTCGTAAGGCCTTTCTAGATCTTTACAGATATGTCCTCTGCAAGGAAACAAAATAATTCCACAAGAACTGCATTCTCAAGAAAGAAAATGAACCCAATGATTTCAATCTAATGTCTTTAGAGTGTGAAACTTTATGTGAGACTGCATATGTTGGCATTTTAGAGAAGGGTAGTACTGAGACCGTGTATAAGTAAAAAAGTTCACAATTATTTAGGTGAAAACACCATTAGTGAAATAACTTCATAATGGATCTTGAGATGATTAAAACATCTGCATGTAGATAGAATCATATTTTCCTATTACTTTCCCAATACCATTCCTAGTGGCCACGCATCTTCATTGTAAGTGTCACCTTTTCAAAGATCACTTGCCACAAGGTCTTATCCCACAAGTAGCACCCTGAGCATATAACTTTCATATGACAAAGTTTATAGCTAAAATGTCCCTGAAAAATATGCTGGATGCTTGATCATGGAGTAACTTTCTCTGCCACCTCCCTGGGGGACAACGGCTAGGAGGCCCATTTCACTTATATTGTTTTGCTCCTGCAGATGCTCAATACCAAATACAATGACATGTCCATTTAGAAGGTTTTGAGAGAGAATTTGGGACCTGTCCCATGGAGAATTCAAGTATAGATGGCTGAGTAGGAGATCAGAAAGTAGAAAATGTATTGGGAGACCACTCTCTGGCTCTCTGGAAAAGTCAGGCACAGATGGCAAGTGAAGAGGAGGTGATAAATGCAGTAGGGACCTGAGGATGCAACCTCTCACTTTACCTTCCACAGTGGGTATCCAGGTTATTTTTGAAAACCTCACGATTGAATGAAAGTGATAAAGTTGGAAGGTCCTCGCCCATCTTCGGAAGGTCCTGACCCTCTTCAGTGACAGATAAGGAAGGTGTTCTAGAGAAGTGAAATGGCAGCCCCAGACAATCCAGTCCCATGGAGAACTGGGTCAACAAACCCATGTTTCTAGACTCTTGGTTTACTGCTCTTTTGAAAGGTACTGACTTGAGCACACTTGAACCATTCTCCTTCCTCCTAAACTACCTCCCACTTGGTTAATACATACTTTGCCTGAAAGTCCTATAAACTACTTCTCCATCTATCCATAGCCCAGTTAGAAGTTAGAAGATGTCCTACAAGAAGTAGTAGCTGGAAGGAATGATTAAAAATATATACCTTATACATAATATTTATTTTAGGTAACTTCCAGAATTACAATTTTCTTCTCAGAATCTCAATGTTAATAGAATCCCCAATGTTATTTAGCACAGAACTGTCATAAATTTTGTGTCAGCTGCCAATTGTTTTGCTTATCAACTATTTTTTTCTCCTATAGAACTTAAACTTGCTTGAAGGAGAACACCAATTTATATGTGTTTATATATATATATAAACATATATATATATTATATATAATATATATATTATATTTATATATAAATATAAATATATATATAGAATAGATAGTATAGTATAGAGTATATAGTAGACAATGAATGCAAAGTTGTTGAAAGACTAGTCTGTAGGAATGTACATATTTAAGAACTCTTTGAAACAAATTTTCCAAAGATATGCTTTTAAGCAGTCATGATTCAATTGCCCCATGGAAAATGCTATGTGAAATCCAACTACTTTCACATTTGGGCACCTGATTCTGTTTTGATAACTCAAATGTCCAATTCTGAATACAGTGACACAGGGTTAAACAGGAATTCAGGTAAAACTCTTATTATGTTTATCTCCTCAGTTTATCATTTTTTACTAATAAAAATAAAGTCTGTTCATTGCAAGAATATTGCAAGTATGAGCACTACAAGAATGAAGCAAAGAAAAAAACAAAAATCACTAATAAGCCCAAAATTCATGGATAACTATAGATAGCATTTTGTGTCCTTTTATTCTACTCTGTAACTATAAATACAGATATTTTTAACATAACAGAGGTGAGAATACATGTGGATTTGTATATATACATGTGTTATATGTGTGTGTTAAATATTGCAGTATTTTTGTATACTAATAAATATTCTTCAAAAATATTATTTAAAAATATGAATAATATCTTGCATTGTAAATGTTAGCATTTAAACTGTTTTTGCTACTGTTGGTTACTTATATTGCTACCGAGATTTCACTGATCTAAACAATTTTGTAAATAACATGTTTGTACATAAGACTTTTTGCTAAAATTTATGGCCATTTCCTGAGATCAGATTCTCGAAAGTTGAATTACTAGGTCACTGAAATTTAATTCTATTTGCTATTTGTAGAAATAGTTTTTAAAATGGATTTTCACATCCAACCACTTGACACACAGATAATGAGTTAAACTTAATTATGTGAATGGCTTTCTCCAATTTATGTGACAAACCCAATCATTCATTTGGCAACTAAAACATAGGACAGTATTTTTTTCAATTCTTTTTTTAAAATTATTGTGCAATTATGATAAAATGAATGGTGATCCATTTTATATCATTTATTTTGCTATTAGCAATGGGAAGGGTGATGTAAGTGGCAGGACTGGATTTATTCACTCATCTCGTACGTATATTATAAGACTATGAAGTTAGAGAGGTAGGCTGTGGCTATGAAACTATCTCTCCATATGTTCCTGCCAAATTCCATAAACCTCTGCTCCAGTCTACTCTGGAGTCATTCTTAATAATTTATCACTGTCTACAGTGTTTACATTACTGAGAAGATGAGGTTACCATAAGAAATAGCATATGCTGCATACAGACAGGTCAATAACCAGCTCATTTTGATATATGTCAGGAGCCAATTTTATCCAGGGACACAGTTTATCTGCTTTCAAAAATCCATTTTCAGGGGAATCCTACAGGCTAAATCACATCATTCCAGTTAGGCAGAGAAAATAACTTTAGCTACAATCTGCCTTATTGCATTCAAAGCACATACATGTTTCCAATCAAGTTCTTCCAAAGATGATACATATTTCTACTCTGTCTGAGAAAAAGAGATGAGGAATGCTCTTGTGTGTAATTGCTAGATTTACAATCTAACTTGCATTTTTTCCTAACAGACCAGTGGAAGATCAGGCTTGAAAGTATCAATATTAAAAAAGTTAATGATTTTGCTTTAAAATTGCATTTAATGACTTTTCTGGTTATAAAAATACTGTTTACTGCAAGAAATTTAGAAAAGCATTAATGAGGGAATTTAAATTACTTCTAATATAAGCAATGACAACCATCGCTAATTATTTTTTACAATATTTCAGTCATTTCTCTTGCTTGTGTGTGTGTGTGCATGTGTGTGTGTGTGTAATTGGGCTTATATTGTATATACTTTTTCACAATGTGTTTACTCTTATTAATGCATCATAAACATTCTACACATTATATATCCTAATACACACACAGAGTAATTCACAGCCAAGTTTTCTATTGACTATACCAAAAAATGTTGACTATATGAGGGGACGGAAATGTTAAGTAATCTTTGTGTAGTAATCATTTTATAGTATATAAACTATATCAAAGCACCACACTGTATCATTTAAACTTACTAAAAGGCAATAATAGCTCAATAAGGCTAGTTTAAACCTCACGCCTATCATAATCTTATGAAGTATGTATCATTATTACCTCCATTTCACAGTTAAAGAAACTGAGGCATAAAGAAGTTAAGTGGTCTGATAGAGGAAATTGCAGAGCTGGGAATTAAACCAGAAGCTAAGATCTCAATCATTATATCACATTGGCTCTTAGGATTTCAGAGTTATAAGTCAGGAATATTTCTAATCATTGAACATATACTTAAAAAGCAATGCTAAAGTCATATGTCTTGTCACAAGAAAAGGAAGTGTTCATGAGTCTTTTCTAGAGCAAAAAAATCTGGGAAACACTGGATCCCTTGGTATTCTAAATAGACCAGTTGTTCCTAAAAATATTCTCCATCATCAAATGTAAAAGAGGTCTATCTTTCTGATCCTAAGTGATGTTCCTGACTGAATGATATCTATTTTTATTACTCTGACTAGAGAAAAATAGGTAACTTAGACATGAGATTCTCTCTCTGATCTCTGTTCTGTTCCTCTAGCACACACATTTTTGTTTGAACTTTCATTGAAGGTGTACAGAATTAGCAATGGAAATACACAAAGAGGAATGTTATGGTTTTTGGTAGAGGTGTGCTGCTGATGAAGGCATAAGAAAAGGATAATTCAATTTAAAAGAAAATAAAATGTTAAAGATGGAATACTACCTGAGCAAAAGTGGAATACATTTTTAAAATCTGAACATCTCACAGCTAAGGAAATTATGGGTTTTATGCTTGAATTCTGGCAATATTTGGTTAAAGCAGGTCAAGAGGAAGGAAAGTCCTTTTACATAAATGTAATGAAGATCTTGGATATAGCTACTCACATAATCTTATTGATAAATATTAACTTACTTTCAAGGTTGTACATTTGTTTGGTCATAGAAAGAAAAATCTTAGATATACCAAGACCATAGATTTTCTCCAGGGTCTTAGTGTTTGAGAATGTTTCCGATGCAGCCCAATTTGATTGTTGAAAAAGTCATTTCCTGAACATGTCAATGGGCTTAAAGAAGACTCAATTTACTTAGATTTTCAGCTTATAGTATGATTTGGACCGAATTATGGAAAATTTTTGAGAACTTGATCTGATTCAGAGAACTGGATTAAGAAAGTTTTGCAAATGAGGTTACTTCAATAGTACTCTGCCATTATACTACTAAAGTTGAAAACCACTTTGTAAAGTGACTATATTTGGGTCCAGAGGATATACTTGAATATAATTCCTAAATAATATTTACTATAAAACCAGTTTTTGATATGCCAGAATCACTTCAAATCAACATACAAAATTTTGATCTAATTGGTAAACCAGGTAACAGAGTCCATCAGAAAAACAGAATCCATCAGATAGAAGAAATCTTTAAATCTAGATAACATATTTGAGAAAGCAAAATTGCTTCTCAAGTATATAAGACACCGAGAAGGCCCCAATATTGAAAGGATCTGACTTCTTCCCTCAGCCTCTTCATTCAGGGTTACATAAGAAATTTCTTTGCAAAGCTGCTGACCACAATGAACATGGATTAAAAACATGACTTATAGGGGCTGAGAGGAAATTAACCCTATATTAGATGAAGAATAAAAAAGGTGCTAGTGTAGGGTTGATCAAAATGGATTCTGAAAAAAACTTTTCAAAAATATGACAACATTCAGAGAAAAGTTGATATATCTTAATATATATCTATGAGAAAGTAGGGCAAAAGAAAAAGGACTCTGTCTACTCACAGGAGGTGGTCTAGATGGGGAGATTTGTTGCAAAGAGTGAGCAATAAATAGGAGGAGAACACTAAAAAATACATTATGCAACTTGCAGGCTGTTTTATTTTTGTCAAATTGAGGTCAGGTCATAACCCTTCCCACCTACTACAGTCCAGATAGGAACATGCAAAGCACTGAAACACAGAGAACAGAAAGAAGACAGGATATAGCAAAAAGGAAGAGCGCTTCCTGAGGTAATCAACAATGGACATTATCTCAAGGACACAATGGAAGATCCAGCAGTGGCTGAAGAATCTATTTGGAAATTCAGAGTAGCAGTAGCTGAGGCTATAGAAAATCAGTTGAAGACTTTGCATTAAAGATCAAACTTCAAGAAAAATTGTATTGGATATTGAAAACTTTTATAGTTCATAAAACACCTGATATTTTTTTAATTTTACTTGTATTATTTTTTAAAGACTTTTATTTTGCATACTTGAACTGGGGTGTAGGCTAGAGGTGTGGGGGGTGGGGGCGTGAGAGACAGGAGAGATCTGCTGTGCCATGTGGGTTATCTCCCTGGCCAGGGATTGAACTCATGTTGCAGTGGCTGGCTATCACTTGATAGCACTGTGTCTTTAACCCCTGTATCACCAGAGACCCTCATTCTAAACGATGTCATTTTTACGTAATCCCCTGTTGTCTTTACCAGGTTCTACATTGAAAGTATGTGAGTAGATGCTGTCAGAGATAGCTATGCAAACCCAAAGCATTCAATGACGATCGTCTTAAAGATTCTGTTGGCCAGAGAGGACATATAAACTCACCAAACAAATCTTTAGTTCCATGATGTTTTCCCAGAGGCTACATGACATGTTCTCAAAATAATTTGAATGACTGAATGAATGGTACATTAATAAAACTTATTCTTGGCCAATCATGCCATGTACATTATTTATATATGATATGTTACAACCAACCCCTGGGAGGATTCCAGAGAATCTCTTATTTTAATGAATAAAATTCTTTATTTTGTATTTACTTAAAATAAGGGATATATTGGCATTCAACTACTAGAAGTCATAGAAACTTGAACAAACGTTCGATATGAACTTGTGAAATAATTCCCTTTGGATTTTCTTCTGCTTATCATGAGGCATCACAAGAGTCGAGACCCCTGAAATTTCACTTCACATGAATTATAAATTGGAGCTGCAGGATCATTTAGGGACAATACATAAGGCAACTATTAAATATGAAAACGGACATTGACTGCAACACAAGAGTAGTAGCAGATTTTAACAACCCACTTTCATCATTGACAGAAAATCAACACAGAAACAACAGCCTTGCACGAGAACTGAGACCATAAAGACTTAATATATATCTATAGGGCACTGAACTCCCTAAAAGGTGAGCACGTGTTCTTTTCAAGTGCACAAGGAACATTCTTGAGGACAGACCACATGCTGGGTCACAAAGCAAGTGTCAATAAATTCATGACAATTGAAATTTATCAAATATGTTCTCCGTCACAATGGTATCAAACCAGCAATCAAACACAAAAAGAAAGCAATAAAGGCCTCTTATATGTGGATACTGAACAGCATAAGACTATTAGGATAATGGGGAAATTAAAAAAAAATTAAAAACCTGGAGATGATAGAAAAGAAAGACAATGAGCTACCAGAAGCTATGGGATTAAAAAAAAAAAGCAGTACTAAGAGGGAAGTCTATAGCTCCACAGGCATACATCAAGAAACAAGAAAGACCTCAATAAATAATCTAACCTTACACATTAAGGAACTAGAAAAACAAGAAAAAATAAAATCAAAGCTAGTAGAAGAAAGATGACAATAAAAATTAAAGCAGAAAAAAAGTGAAATAGAAATTTTAATAAAAGTCCAAAAGACCAATTTAAAACAAAGTTGATTCTCTGAAAAAATAGGTAAACATCTAGCTAGGGTCACTAAGAAAAAATGGAGAACACTCCAATAAATAGTATCAGAAATGAAAGAGGTTAAGTTACAGCAGACAACTCAAAAACAGAAGCATTCCCTCTTCCTCAATTTTTTGAAAGATTCTGAGCAGGATCGGTATTACATATTTGAGGGTTTGGTAGCACTAATGAAACTATATGTTCCTGGGCTTTTCTCTGGTGGTGGAATGGTTTCTTTGCTATTTTAATTTACTTGCTTGTAATTGGTCTGTTCATGTTTTCCATTTTTTTCCCTATTCAGTCTTAGAAATTTATATGCTTCTAAGAATTTGACCATTTCCTTTAGTTTATCCAATTTATAGGCATAGAGAAGTTCAAAGTTATCTTTCATGATTCTATTCCTGAGCATAGACTTATCCCCTGAGCCAGATGGATGATTTGGTAAAGTCAGAAACTTTCACAAAACCCCTGATCTTGGAGAGAAGCAGACTTAGTAAATGTTACTAGCTTCTTCCTCTTCTTATTAGGAATGAGCAATGAAATGAAGAAAGTTTAAAACATTATAAGTGAAGGAATTTTACTTGATTTATACAACTGGGGGAGTGATTTGAGGCAAAACTGTACGCTGGCACATACATGGATACTGTTCCCACAGGACAGTACCCAAGTGGGAAGAATTAACTCCAACTTAAGAAAGCTGTGGAATTCCTAAGAGAGAAATAAAGACCATATTTTCCAACAAAGACTATGCAGAGCCTCGCCTGAATTCTTGTCTTACAATATACCACACAATCCAATATCTAGTTCTCAAAATTGTGTTCAGATATTTTGAAGACTAAAGCAAAGAAAATACAGAAGTCTGTACTGTATTCCTAAGCATGGGCAAGATGAATAAAAAGACCAAAAAGATCTCCAAATATGTCAACATATAACAATAACAAGAAAAGTAAAGAAAAGGTAAAAAGACAAATCAAATACGAAAGAAAACACACCACAATAAAAAGAAAATAGCCACAAATATTTTGCAGGTATTTTTTTTTAATTTGACCACAATAATCTTTTGATGCCAAAAGACAATGAAGCGACGGACACCCATTTTTAGGAAAGAAATTATGTCCCAAGGACATAATAAGTCACAAGGTTTTATAACCATAAAGGCAAGAGGCATTAATTGTCAAATAAGAAAGATCTAGGGAAGACAGTACTCTCAGCCCTTCTGGAAAGAACAAAATGCAGACAATTAAGAGATTAATCAGAACAGAGAATTCAGTTATGGATATGGCAAAAATCCGGGTGATGAGCATAGCATTCATCTAAGCACAGAAGAATACTAAGCGGACAGCTCCACCTCTAAATAATAGTCAAAATTTATTCAGTCTCTAAAGTGATCATTTAGAAAACCTGCACTGTGATGAAGGAACATTCATCTCAATTGCTTCAATTTATTTGTCTTCTATTCAAGAAAATAAAATTGAATACTCTATTCTAAAATCAATATTATGGTATAATTCTATTTTATAAAATACTTTGTGGTGGTTTATACTGTGTCCATTTGGCTAAGCTGGACACACAATTCCCAGAGGTCCCTTCCCTGTATAGTCTGTCTGCTAGTTGGTCAAAAGATGAATTTGTACAAGATTTGGAAAATCAAAGTGATGCAGACGTCACTATTCTCTGCTTAGGGGTAGTGATAGAGCAAAGGGAGCTGGCTGGTTTTTCAGTTTGTCACTGATCTCTGCTCTACATTCAGTGCTTCCTGTTCAGCAAAAGCAACCCAGAACTTGCCACCAGACCTCTTCTGGCAGATCACTGAGAGAGCAGCGATGGGAAACAACCCTCCCACTTAACAGTACCTGCTTAGATGTTCCTAATGCCTCGGTTAGTGGTTACTTCTTAGGTTCCCCATCCTCTTCTGCACCTTCATTCCGGAGGTATCTCACACCATACAAGTTCTAACTCCTTTAATAAAACCTTTACTCCACAACTCATAGTAGTTTTCATTCCTTAACCAAACCCTTCCCGATAATTTTTTTTTCTCTCTTTTCTGCTACGTGCATAGACTATCTAGCATGATAGTCTATGCATAGATATCTAGCATGATAGATATCTACATGCATAGATATCTAGCATAATACTTTTGTTTTCTTAGGCATTATTTGGCTTGGTTTTCAGAAACAGAACAGCACCCCACCTGATTCCAGAAAATATGTGGGGTCTCTTCTCCCCATCAAACACCATCTGCTATTGCTTTATTTTCTCAGTATTTTTTTCCTGCATGTTTGCAATGAGTGAAAATTAACTTCTAGCATCTTAACCACAGGAAAAGTGGATGTGATTCCAGATAAACTAGCTGCAAAGTATTACAGGTAGAAAAGCTCATATTCATGAATTGAAAACAAGGAGGTCCTCCCTACATTTGATAGAGGATGCACTGTCACTAACAACCTATTGTGATAAAAATTTAGTTGAGAATTGAACCAAGTGCAACAGGTCATTGGTTGTCAGAATCTGAGGATTACAGAACCTTCAGATGATGATCTGAATAACAGAAAATAGAAAACAGTGCCGTTTCTAGAAAAGAAGTTGTCACAGTAAGAGTTCAATGAGTATTTGTGCCTTAATAGATAAAACTAGTTAAAGTCAGGCATATAAAATTTGTTAATTCTGCTTACATCAGACTTAGTATTTCTTAAAATGTAAGCTGTGTTAAGGCATCTTACCCCAGACAAGAAAGACAAGATGCCACAATCAAAGAAGTTTATGAATTGGGTTTTCAGTGGTGAACTATATGTACATGTTGATTTGTCAGTGATGAACATCTGAAACTCACATGTTATGATGCAATGTTACTTAAAAAAATAAGTCACACGAGAAAAAAAGGTTATTCAACATTCACTTAAATACAATTTAACAGGCAGTTTTTATTGTACAAATTTTCAGTATTTCCAAGGTAGCGTTCCCTAATTTGGTGACAATGGAATAGAGAGGTTTTGTTTTTGTATTTGTTAGTGTTATTTCCTAAGAACCTATAAAATCATGTTTACAGGGTAAAATTTAGCAAATTTGCAAAAATTCTTCTCTTTCTCTTTGCAGGTGGAAATGTTTTGCTTGGGACATGGATTGACTGGTTAGTTCACTGGTTGGTTGACTGAGGTAACATTATTGTACATCATTGTTTTTTAGAGGTAGACATATCCCCCTTCAGGTGTTGTTAATAAACATGCCCACCACCAAAGCACCCACAGTCCATTGCGCTCCCTCTTCATTATTTTTCCTACCCTGCAAATGCCCCCTGTCCCCCTGGTAGCCTCAATTCTATAGGAAGATTTCTAGGGGTTGTTAGCTTGGCTTTATATGTCTGTGGGTATTTCATTTGTAGCGTAGACACTACAAGTTGGAGCAACAATTTTGCAATTACAGAGTACATATAAGTCCATAAGGGGAAAACTAACATTCAATTCTTTATTACTTTACCTTTTTTCTATTTCTATTACAATTTCTGTATCTAGTTTTAGATGGTAAGGAATATCTCACAAATGTAATATTTCACAAATGGGACACGCAAAAGAAGGAGCACATTTCTAGCTCACATTCTGTAGAAAAAAACTGCATTTCACATTTTTGTCTGTAAACTAACAATCATCATAGATGTTATGTTCAACAGAAGCTAGAAATGTTTTCTACCTGTTGAGATTATAAGAAGGCAAGAGAGTTATATATTATTCTTCTTATTAAAAACTTGATGTTTTAATAAAAAAACCACTTCTTGATTCTTGGTTTTTAATAAAACACTACTGGGAGAGCAAAGATCATTTTACTAGAACACAAGTATATCAACTACATTCCCATTTGCTCGGCACTAACATATTTGTACTCTCAATGTATAAATAGCTAGGCTTCATTCCTTTCCCTATATACAATTTATCAAGGAAATGGTAGCATTATTAAGTTAAGCTATAAATGGCAAATGAAATTATTTATTCTCAAAATCCACCTTATAGAATTATATGAAAGTGTTTGACCACATCACACCATTAAACCATTTGCTTTAGAAGCAAGCTTTGATGTTGACATTATTTGTGTCTTAAAATAAATTGAGCTTCTCTCTCCTTGCATATCATCATTAATATCAGCTTTATCACACAGATATCTTTCCCGCTAGGGAAAAGTAAAATGACAATATTAATGACTAACTTAGGTATAAATTCTTAATTTTGATATTCATTATACTTTTACAGTAAAAATCCAGTTTGCTAATGTCTCCTGCTTGTCAGAAATTGAACTTTTCATCACTGATGGTACTGAGACATTATAAAGGAGGTAACAATGCAGTTTTCTTGACTCTACATTTAAAGTCAATTCTTGTGATTTAACAGTGGGACTTTCTGCACTTAATCAATTAGTATTATTTTCAAATGAGTCACTCTTAGAATGGTATGGCCTTGATTGGACAATTGTAATGCCTAATTACATCCTGGTAAATACGGTAAATATAAGGGTGGAATCATTCTCTGTGGGCCTATATATAAACAATTATATTTTCATGGAAAGTAAGAAGTCTCAGTAAAAATGTATTTTGAAGTGGGAAGGGGGTTTCAGTGAGATCCAGATACCATTAAAGATGTTCTCAGTTTACAAAATCATGATCCACTATATTGGGAAATTAGATTAACTTAAGGAACAAAACAGTTTCTTAATGTATTAGGGGAAAAACAGAAAATGCAAAATGCTATCAACACCATTCCAAACAAATAACCAACTACAGCTTCCTTATCTGTTTATAGAGGCCTATGTCATTCACCAATCAGCTTGCATGAAACATGTCAACTTTCAGACTAAAATGATGTCTGCGATTCTCAACAGTCAATAGTATAGCTTGAAAGTTGCCCAAGTGTTACTGGCTTGAAATCTTCTCCAAGTCTATTCCCTGAAGTATCAGTAGTTCATGGTAGTTGGTAAAATTCTTCCTTCAAGGATGTGAGACTATTTTCTTTACAAATTGAAGCCTAAAGCTTATAGCAGAGCCTTCATAAAAGCAACGGGGGGGGGGGGGGAGTAAAACTGATGATTAAGACTGGACAACTGTGGTTAATTTAGCACAGTAACTAATAGTATGAGAACATAGAAGAGTAAAATTCTCTATTGGGATGCAGTAAATAATTATTTCTAAAAATCTGATGAGTCCCCTGAAGGTAATATTATATTGTGGTTTAAAGGCATTGACATACCTCTGAGGCCTTGCCATAAAACATACACTCTACAAACTTATAATTTGGCCTGATTTCCCAAGAAATGTTTAAAATAATGTTGAGCTGATTAAAGAATATGGAACTATAGAAAAATCTAATTATGTGTGATGTTCCTTTCTGATAAGGTGAAACAGCAACTCAACGCTTTTCCAAGTACCGTCTCAAACATCTTAAAGAAAACTTTAGGTGTTAAAGGTATCTTAAAATTTATATTTATTTTTTAATGTTGGATCTTGGCAAGGGATAATTAAAAGAGTTTTCAGAGGCTATTTGGTCACCTTAAGAGAGAACAAAGGGTTCCTGAGAAATAATGCCTATTAATGGAAGAGGCAAAACAAACAAATAGGAAAAAATAACATGACTGTAAGGAAACTCAGCTTTTTCACAGTGAGAAACTTTTGTTTTTTGTTGAAAAAATAATAATCATTTCCACTCTCACAAACCAAGACTCTGAACCACCTTGAATTTCCCTACAATTTACATGGGAGAAAATGATTTCACTGAAAAGGGCTGAACAATGTCAAGTCTGCCCATGTCCCCTCACTCGCTCTCCTTCTTGCATAAGAGTAACATAATGCAAAATAATAATACAATCAAGTCCACAAAGGTTGGAGAATATTGTTCCAGTGAGATTTGGAAATTCTGCTACCTGGGCACATAATAAGGAAGGTAAAGCTTAAGAATTCATTCCTCCTTGTCAGTGCTCAAGACAAATTTATCATTTTGGCAGTGAGAAAGGCAAATTCTGGCCTTTCATTGGGATGTATTTGGCAGTAAAGGTTTTTAGACTCTTATTATGATTAAACCCACCAAAACTGAACAAACTCTATCAAAATTTAAACATATTTTGTTGCTTCTTTTCAGACTTGTTATGGAGAGCTATTACAAACAAAGGGGGGAAAAATCCCCTTTTGCCAAATTTTTTCAACTTTTTATAGGCATTTATATCCATTCAGTATATGATAAAAACTAGTATTTTTACCTTCCAGAAAACCTCATTTAATTTACAACTGCAAATAAGCACCTGAATTTCTCTCTGCCTGTATTGCTCCTTGTATGATCTGAACCACATATAATCGAAGTAAGTAATTTGTATTTTTACAGCAAAATAAAAAAGGGGTAGATATTTGAGGATCTTTTATCATATACAATAATTTTATCAGAGTATCAGTCCTCATAAATACTATTAACGCAAGTCTCTGTAGTCACATCTGTTTTACATTTAGTTAAAATAGAAAAAGGGAACATGTTCATTTCTATATCTCAAAGATATAGCTACTAAAGAACATACTAGAAGGAAACATTTCTAAATAAAAGTATATAAGCTGTATAATCAGTTTTCCAATATTCCATCATTATTACAAATAGATAAATTCAATAATTATTTATAAATTACCTGAATTTTATATTCTGATATTTTAAATTAAATAAGGATGTACAAAATAGCATTTAAGCTTTCAAACTGCAAAGCATAATCACTGTTAATATAAAAATTTTGCTAGAATAATGATTCAACTTAGAATACAAATTTATATTTTTCATAATTTTAAATATTACGTAGGATAGGCTTATTTAATTTAAAAGTATACCATGTATCTTTGCATCAAGTATATACATTTTGATAAACTCAAGAAACATAACTATTATTTTAAAGCCAAAATTATTTAGGCTAATGTGTCAAAAGATTAACTATTGTATGAACTTGAACTTTTAAACCATTTATAAACTAATCATTTCTAATATATTCAAAGTTCAGTTTCTTTACTTCTTGCATTTTGGAGAGGTCATTTTAGATGAGCACTTAATGCCAACAGAAAATAGATATCCATGCCTCATCCCAGAGAGATCACAAAAAGGTCAGATGACAAAAACCAAAGTCCCAGTTATTGCTTCTACAAATGAGAATAACTTATTGGTGATGCATTAACCACAAACAATAACTAAACATCACTAGAAAAAACAAAAGGGGCAAAACCAAAAGAAGCAAAATCAAAAATTAGTAACAATAAGGAGGGAGCAAAGCTAAAAAATTATTTTTAGCTTGGAATTTATTCTGGAGCCAAAAAAAACCAAAAAAACAACCTAACTAGGCTGAAACTGTCCATGAGGTACATCCCCACATGGTTAATTGGCTCCATGAAGGTAAGGCCAGTTGGGCATTTTAGTGGATAACCTATAAAACTGTTAAATTTTCCAAAAAAGCAAATCAGGACTCCTATGCATATATACAACAAATTTGTGTCAAATACTTCCTATAACACTTTAATTAATTGGGGAACAAGCAAAATGATAAAATCAGTCCAAACAACATTTGAGAAATTAGATATCACATACAATGCAACACTGAGATTGCTGAGTTAGACACAAGACTGGCTATTTATCTATATGGGCATAAGCTGGAATTTCTGGGACAGAATCATCAGAAAAAATATAGGGTATCCATTTAAATGTGAATTTCAGATGAACAGCGAAAAAATTTTTAGTGTAAGTATGCCCTAAATATTGCATGCTTTTTTATTTGCTAAATTTGGCAATGCTGATAATTATATCATGATAACATTATCTTTTTACTGAGATTTCCAAATTTTAGATATTTTTCCCAGTGTAGCACAAGTATAAAAGTTGCCCTGGAAAATACTATTTTTTTAAACAAAATAATATTGGAAACTAAGATATAAGCAAGAAGCATGCAGATTATACATTTTATGCTCTCTCTATATATATATCAATAAACTGAACATTTACATTTAATATTCAGTTTAAGAAAGCATTAGTCATTTTTATTCCAGAGTACTATTTCATGCAGGAGGTATTGTGATATTTAAGATTGCATATCATCATCACAAACACAGATTGGACAGGTTATTTTTAGCCTGATGGCTTTTTCAATTGCAGAACAATATTTGCTCCCAGAAAAGAAAACATAACAAACTTCACAGTCAGATAACAAGGCAAAAATTGTTCACAAGTCTAACTTGAATAAGGTCAGTAGCTCTATTCCCCTGTGGTGTTCATCTCTCTCTAAAGCAGACCAAAATATGCCATTCTCCATTTCTGAAATATGAGTCTATCCCCCAAGGAAACACCCTAGTCACCAGGAATCTATATAAGAACTATATAAACTTGATTTTGAAGAAAAAAGTTAATGAATAAATGACCTTAGTTGCAAAGTCTCAGCAATGAATAAATCTTCCCAATAGCTAGACAGATAATAATATTCATATAACTATATAAAATGATCCCTCCAATGCAATCTGGCTATTCTTACGAATTCAATCATTTATCAAACTCCTGTTGAGTTTGACACATATGCTAGACTGAGGAGATACACTAATTTTTATCCCAGTGCTCATGAACTGCTGTCCAGTTAGTGTTTGTATGAAGAAAGAAAACAAAAGCCTGGTGAACCAAAGCTAAGTGTCCAAACTTCACTTTACAAAAGAATTTTAGAACTTACAGTTTAAACATATCTTTTGAAATACTGACAGTTTAATGAAAAGCCAATCTTATCTTGACAATGAATTGTGATTTTTGTTTATTGCTTGAAACTTTTGCAATTCAGGAAACAATGCCCCCTCTTTCTGCCTAGAATAGGGAATAAGAATTTTTAAGGGCAGTGCCAATGTCTTTTCACCATGAGGAGCAAAATGTCACTGGAAGATTGGAGGGGCAGGAGGCAAAAAGGAATCAGAGTTACCATGACTTCCTTGTGTAAACGGCACTTCCCTGGGGAGAACATTTCAGAAATTTTTGGTTATTGAGGAAAAAGTAAGCAAACGTTCTAGGCAAGTCATGTAAAATTATTTCTCTCACATGCAGCTGAATCCAACCCTAACTATTTTTTTAACAAAATAATATTGGAAAGTAAGATATAAGCAAGACTATGATAGAAGTGGAGGGATGAGAAGGGGGGATGTGAATAAGCTTGAAAATTTCACTGAGGAATTCCAGTGTGAACATTCTTGTGCTCTACAAAAGAGGTGAGGGGTTTCTCTACTCCATGTTGCAAAATGTAATGGGTGTACAAGAGAAAGGTTTCTTGTAATCCAGTGTCTTCAAATGAAAACTAGTAACTAGTAACGGAGGGCTTCCCTGGTGGTGCAAGGGGTTGAGACACAACCTATGAAGCTAACTGCAGCCTCTGCAGCACGAGTTCAATCCCCGGCCCACCAGGAAGCAACCCACATGGCGCAGCAGACCTCTCCTGTCTCCCCGCTGTCCCCTCAGCAGTGTGTTTCAGTCAGTCTGCCTGTTCTGTTCCCCGCTCTGTCTCTAGTGAATCCTCTCACCCCTGCACCTCTGGCCTGTACCCCCGTTCTTGTATGCATAAATAAATCTTTAAAAAAATAATCATAATGGAACCTGCAAGATGGAAATAAATATACACAGCTGTACTAACCATGCTGGTGTCCCTCTCCCTCCTACCCTACCTGCCTTCTCTCTCTCCACACACATGTGTATTACCCAAGTATAATCTTCAACAATTTAAAATTATAATTCTCATGTCAAAGATTTTACACAAAAATTAAGTAATGAAGGAAGAGAGAAAATGTGAAGACAGAGTCAAAGGGCACGAGATTGCTAGGCAAGTCAGGAGGGATTGCTGGTTTAACTACAAAACTGGTGATTGTCTAGGAACAATGAACTGAAATTCCATGAGACAGAAATTATTTTCATTCTTACTGGAAAAAATGTGCACATTAACAGGCAATCTCAGGGCTCTTTAATCAGTAGTATTGATTGTTTGTGTATTAGATAAGCAAATTATCTCATATATTTGCATATAAAACATCTTATATACAAATGTATGACATGTATTTTTCATTCATTTTATTGAATATGGCATATATTATTATGTAAATTTATCTTGCACAAGGTTTCACTTTGATACTTTATATACTGTAATATGATTGCTATTGTAGCAATATTTATCATATTATATTATTGCAGTATAGTATATTCTATAATCTATATTCATTATACCATGGATCAAATTTCTATGCTTAATCACTACTCTTTGCAAGTTTGTGCCCTAAAACAACATCAATTTACTATAGATGGTTGTTGTGTAAATGTATTACCTCCAATCCTGACTTGCTGGGAGCTAGAAAAAGCTTTAGCTATAGTAGCTATAGTAGCTTCTACCCTTGTTCTGGTTCTTTATTATCCAGAGACCCTTATCTGTATCACAGTCCGCTCTACCATCCATGACATTCTATAGGGATTCCTTCAGTTGCCTCAGAATCCCATTCACATTTCAGTTGTACTGTAAGCGGCTGCTCAAAGTGGCTTTGCCCCTTGTATGTTAAATATTGCTAATTGTTACTTAACATGTACCTAAAAATCCTACTTCTTGAAAAGGAACATGTTAATTCCAATGTGCACTATGCTAAATAGATTAACTGTAGTTATAACTTAGACAGCAGTAAATGCCTTTTCTCTCAATTGTTGTGGCAGAACTTGATGAAAAGACCCTGGATTTTTGGAGGAAGAAAATTATTTTGTAAAGGAGCACTGTCTCAAAACTTTTCCACTCACTGCTTAAAACACCATAGCCCAAAACTAAGCTCTGGTTATAGCTGAGTGAGGAGAATGGCAAATCCTCTCCCCAAAAAAGCAAACTACAAAACTGAAGAAAATTGAGGGAAAACAACCATTTCGGCACTGCAGCAGCAGTCCAAAGGAAGACAACAATGAAAGAAGCATTTATTATTGAAAAACTGATGAATATTGAGTAGGAACAGTAGGAGTTTGTGGCGTTTTTGTCTGGGTGTTCCCACCACCCCCTAACCCCCAGCTCCATCAGCATGGAGGTTCTGCCAGTGCCACACAGGCTTCACTGACATGGCCAAAACAGAGTGAACTATTTGTGCAGTAACACAATAAACATTCTTTCCAAGTGTTCAGAGATGTCTACAAGACAGACCACAGTCCAGGTGATAAGTCTCAGTAACATTAAAAGGATTCATGTCACATTAAACATGGGCTCTGACCACTACGAAATTATATTACAAGTCAACAACAAAAATCCCCAAATATTTGGAAACTAAACACCATAGTTCTAAATAACCTATGACCTAAAAGATCAACCAAAAGCAAAATTGCGTCTTCTGATGTAGCAGAAAGTTAAAGTCCACTACATTAAAGTGGGTGGACACTTCTAAAGATTCATTAAAGATAAAATATCTCTATTAGATACAACATTCTCACAGGTGTCTGCTGGTATTTCATTGTGGTTTTGATCTACATTTCCCTGATAAAAATGATTAACATTTTTGACATGCCTGTTGACCATCTGCATTTCTTCTTTGGAAACATGTCTATTTAGCTCGTCTGTCCATTTTTCATTGGGTTGTTTGATTTGTTTTTCTTGAGTTCTGTGAGCTCTTTGCAGATCTTTGATATTAGGCCCTTGTCAGATGTATTGTGCACAAATATTTTCTCCCATTCAGTGGAAAACATACAAACTAACAGTGGAGAACAAAAACTACATGATCACCCTCATATACACAGAAGGGGAAATGGTCAAAATTTCACTCACTCAAAAAAGCACTCAACAAACAAGTAATAAAAGGAAATTCTCTGTTCCCCCTAAAAATCAGAAACAAGACAAGGATGTCCACTCTTGTCACCTCTATTTGACAATGTACTGGGAACCAGAAGAAATAAAAAGCATTCAGATTAGAAATAAAGAAGTAAAATTATATCTATTTGCAGATGACATGATCTTACATACAGAAAATCCAAACAAAATATATAGAAAGATATTGGAGCATATAAATTAAATAAAGCTGCAGGATACAAGACCAATATACAAAAACCAATTGTACTCCGATATACTAACTACAAACAATTTGAAGATCAAATTAAGAAAATTATTTCATTTTAACCACATCAAAAAGAATACCTAGTAATAAACTTAACAGATATGTAAGACTTGTACACTGAAAATGATAAACTATGTTAAGATAAATTAAATAAAATCTAAATGGAAAGACATCTTTTATTATGGATTGTAAAACTTAATATAGTCAAAATGGCAATCTTCCCCAAACTGATCTACAGATTTAATGCAATCTATCAAAATTCCAACAGGCTTTTATGCAGTAATTGCAATGTTAATCTGAAAACTTATACAGAAAAACAAAGGGCTTAAAATAAGCACAAGAAAGCTGAACAAGGCTGGAGGATTTCCATTACCCCATTTCAAATACATAATAAAGTCACAGTAACCAGGACAGTATGGTATTGGCCAACGCATATACATATAAATCAGTGGAACAGAATTGAAAGCTCAAAAAGAAAAGCCTTTCCAACTGTGGTCACATGATTTTTGATAAAGTTGCTAAGACAATTTAAAGGGAAAGAATAATCTATTCAACAAATGCTATTAAGGAGGAGCAGCAAGAGAAGGAGGAGGAGGAGGAGGAATAGGAAGAACTTAGGTCTTTAACGACACAAAACATGTTGAACATTAACAGTCATTAGGGGAATTCAACCTAAATCACAAGAAGCTTTCAATTAGAATATCTAAAGTTATTAGAATATCTAAAATATAAAAGACTATAAAACAACCAATGGACTAGAGCAACGACTGGTGAGGATCCAGAGGCTGCAACACTTATACTTTGCTGGTGACAATCAGACTGGTGCAGCTACTTTTGGAAAGTTTCAGTTTCTGAAGTGAAGCAAACTATCCAATTGATCCTACAATTTTATTCCAAGGAAACTTCACACAATGACAGTGGCATATAACAGCTCAGTGCATTTATGTGAAATGGCCAAAAAGACAAATTTAAACAGAAAGCAGATGAATGGTTGCCTAGTGTGTGGAGGAGGAGAACGATTTAACTGAAAATGAAATGGAAGGTATTTTTTTTTTTTTGAGTGGAAAGGTATATTAGAGAACTGGATTGTTATGATCATTTTGATGGTTAATGTATTTAAAAGCACTGAAATTTACATTTGCCATGAGTAAACTTCATGATAGAAGAATTATGCCTCAATAAAGTTGTTAAAAAAATACTATATTACACTGGTTAATTTCTGTGCCATCAGTATAGGTCCCTTCCCCATCCCAGCCCCCAAACGATATTTACAAACCTGAACATCCACTACCTCACTTTGAATTTGCTGCTGAATATATGTACCTCTACTCCCTACACATATTCTCCAGCATTCATTCCAATAGCAGCCAAAGTGCTTTTGATATAACACAAATCCAATCAAATTACTCTTGTTTACAATTGTTGGTTTCCCACTGGTCTTTGGTTAATGATCAAAATCCTTTCTTTAGCCTAGAACACACTACCTGGTCTCTACTCTTCTCTAGACTTATTTCACACCATACAATTCCTCACTGTCTGCTCCAGCCCCACAACCTTCTATCAGTCCCCCAAAGTGACCTGCTTCCTCCCTCAAAAAGAAGTTTTCACATATGGTTACTCTCCCTAGAGTCCAGACACTCCCCCATATCATTCCATAAATAATGTTACTCCTTTATCCTCAGCTCAGTTATCACTTCTTCAGGAAATTTTCCCCTGATTATTCAGACTTGATAAATTGCCTATTATAGTACCAAAACTATGATTATCAGGACAACTATGATTACATATTTATTGGTACTGCTCAATGTCTGTCTTACCTACTAGATTATACCCCTTGTTTACTATTAGCAGTGCCAGTCCATTGTAGCCATTCAATAAAAACTTGTTGAAAGTATGACTTAAATAACTATTTAGTCTGTATCATATATATAAAATTTATATCCCTAAAATGATAGTCTTCAAGCTTTAGCATGCATCAGATTCACATGAAGGCTTACTAAAACACCAATTGCAGGGCCCACTCCAGCAGATCTTGTGGTTGCTAAGGCTTTGGGATGGATGGAGGCAGGGATGTAGAGGTGGGAAATAGGAGAATTTTATTCTGTAATATACTGTAATGATAGATAAATGTCATCAAACATTTATCAAAACTCATAGAATTTGCAAAACAGAGAGTGGACCTCTATGTAAAGGACTTTAGTTAATAATAATGCATTAATATTGGTTCATTAATTATAAAAAAAAACATAGTACTGCAGGATGTTAACCAGAGGGAAACAGTGTTGGGGAGTGGTAAGTGGGTATAATGTGAACTGTATACTGTTAGCTCAAGATGTCTATAAAACTGAAACTGATGGGGAAAAAAGAGAGAGAGAGAAAGAAACCGAAGTGAATATTGATGTTTTTTTGAATTTTGAGGATCATTCTGTTACAGCCATTCATATTTTGTTCTAATAAATTATGCCAAACCTGTAAGATTTAATTGATCTCATATTTTAATACCCTAAAAATTCATCATTTTTTCTTACAAGACACTACATCTATGCCATATATTTTAGCCTTAATCATGTTGCTTTGTTTCTTGAAGTGTAACATTATATTCTCAACTAGTGTTTCTTATCCTTAAGGGCAGGAAACAGGATTCCTTCTTCAATGCTCCTCATAGAGCTCAGTACCAAGTAGAATATAAAGTAGATTTTAAAATATTGCTTCATTTTCATGCTAAGAACAAATGTACCATAGTTCCAGAATGCCTGAATAGCATGACTTCACCATTTATTTAAAACTTAGAACATCTGATTTTAAAATGTTTCTTCATAAAATGTCCCTGAAAAACACAGTGAGTTAATACTTCATAATTTTCCAAAGTTATATAAACCCCAAAAGTTTTTATGATCTCTGGCTGCAGTCATGAAACTCCTACCTCCAACAGAAACAAAAGCAAGACAGCTCTTCTTCATTCTCTCTTCTGCTCAACCATCTTAGCTTCCATGTTCAAAGAGCATGAATGAGGTGTGGGGGAGGAAAGGTATAGAATACCTTATCTTTGAATAATCAGGAAAGGTTGCAAGTGACACATGAAGTGATAATGGGGCTAGAGATGAGGAGAAGCGCCTTAGGAGAATTTGGATTGGAGACACTCCCATGTAGTGGACATGATTAAAGGGCACACAATGGAGGACGAGAAGCTGGAAAGACTGTGTATGCACAAATGGAAGATATTTTTTAAATTTCAGTTTTGGTTTCCTCATAGAAATCATTTATTTAGTTTCAAAGTTAAAGCTATAAACAAGAAGTATCCTTAGAAGTTTCAATTCTATCTGTCCCTTTACCTTATTCCCTACATCTAACATAAAGGACTTTAATTAAAAATAAAATCTCACTAGCAGCTTCTGCTGAAACTTCTCTTAACCTGAAAATACCATTAAGAATATGGGAAAAAAACACAAAACAATGACAAAACAGACTTACTGTCAATCTATTTTTACAGTATGAGAGGAATTTCAAATAAGACAATCTGATAGAAAGAGATTGGATTTCTTAGAGTTAGTATACCATGCTAAACTGTTTAAAAGTCTGTTGGAATACCCTTTCTTTCCCTATACTTTTTATTTGGAAAGCCTATACTGACTACAAAGCTGGCTATCCTTCTACTGAATAGGCATCATTCTGCTTCAATCTCTTTCATCAGTTAGTATTTATCTTAGCTGCAACCCATTTGAGAATGAAATTTCCAGAAGGTCACAGGACAAAAAAATGGATAGGATGTTTTCACCAGAAGATTGAATTCTAAAGTATAGGGTACTTACATATAAAACACCATAGGGAGAAAAAAAGAAAATATAAGGGTACGAAGGGAATTCAGTATTTTTTCACATTATCTGTTAATTCCCCCCATACAATGAGAAAAAGAGAACATTCCAAATCAGCCCAATAACCTCATGGTAGGAAACAGTATAACTGCAGAGAATTGGCCTACATTCATTAACCAGTCTTCTAGCAGTGAAGATAAGGTGATGAGTCAAATAACAAGGCCAAAGACATACATATACACAGACAATTCATAAACAGTCTCTTCGCTTACGTTTTTACTCATGTGAAGATAAGCAAAAGGTAAGTGGAAAAGAATATACAGTCTATGGAACATAAGGAAAGTCATGGCATCTTTAAACTTCAGGCAGGGCAAAGCTCAAAATCTTAAAAGATCACAAGGAGACACCACTTCAATCAAATAAGAGTTCAGGGAGAGAAGACAGTAGAACTATATAGAAAGGAAAATGGATGGATGGGCTAGATTTATAGGTCTCCCAAAAAGAAATATCAGGCTCAGACAGTTTCACTAGTGACTTCTACCAAACCTTCAAAGAAACTAATGCCTATCATTCTTAAACCCTTTCAAAAAAACAAAAAAGAGGGAAATCTTCCAAACATATTTTACAAGGCCAGCATCATTCCGATACCAAAACATAAAATGGAATTCACAGAAAAAAAGAATTGTAGATCAATTTCCTGATGAACAAAGATGTAAAAACTCTCAACAAAGTCTTAGGAAACTAAATTCAACTGTACATCAAAAGGACCATACATCATACCAAGTGGGATTTATTCCAGGGACACATTCAAAAGCCAATCAATGTAATTCACCATATCAACAGAAAGAAAAAAATCATATGATTATATATCAGTAGGTGCACAGAAAGCATTTAGTAAGATTCAACATACATTGATCATAATAACCCTCAAAAAAACTGGGGATAGATGGTGCATTCCTCAATATAATAAAGGCCATACATGACAAACACACAGCTAAGATCATTTTCACTGCTGGAAAACTGAAAGCTTTTCTATTAAGATCTGGTACAAGACAAGGGTGTCCACTGTCACCACTATTATTCAGCACAGTATTGGAAGTCCTAGCTACTCAGCTATAGAAAACAGATGGCTCTTGCCATTTGCAACATCACGGATGGAACTAGATAGGATGATGCTAAGTGAAATAAGTCACACGTAGAGAGACAGATACGGGATGGTTTCAGTAATAGGTGGAGTATTTTTTTTTTCATCAGCACACAGCAATTTCATCATGGAAAAGAGTAAAAGGACACACAGACTGGCAGAGAGTTCTCTGCAGACTGGAAGAGAGCCTTTTGAAAGGGGTAGGTTTAAGAAAGACATCTGCATAGACACAGGCAGGCGATGAGCTACATTTTAAAAGGGCAGGTTTATTAAGAAAAAGAGAAAGGGAAGAGGAAGTGCCTGCCTAGACAGAGGCAGTATAAGTGGAATATAGAGAAACAAAACAAAGTACCACACAAAACCAAGTCAATAACAAACATTTGACATCTGAATGCAAAACTGAGGCAACCAGAAGGGGAGTGTGACTAGGTGGGGATGCACGAGGAAGGGGCCCAAAGTGTATAGGGGAAAATTACTGAGGCTTTGGTGGTGGGAATGGTGTGAAAACATACATTTGTAGAAGCCTGAGACTGTAACCCCTAAAACATACACAATGATGTAAACCAACTTTAACAACAGACATAATTTGAAAAAGGTAAAATGTTATGACATTCAAGATTCATAGGGAAATTTATAACTATATAGAATTAGATCACATTGGAGACAGTGAAGAACAGAAATCATTCTGAAGAACATCAAATCAGTAGAATGGATGCTATGATATTAATGGACACATTTAAGAAGTTCTCAAAGAAGGAGGAGAAAAAGGATAAAGAATTTGAACAAGTTGATCATGTATAGAATAAAAAGTCAGTTTAAGAATGAAAGTTTTCGTTCCTATGGAAACGAGGGAGGGTGGAGCACAGGGGACTGAGGTGATGGTGCACGGGTGCATTGGTGGTGGAAATTCTATGGGGACTACACCTGAGAAAAGAAAGCAAACATTGAAAAATGAATAATGATGTAAAAAATATATAAATAAAAAATAATTAAAAATACAGAAAACAACAAAAAAGAATGAAAGTCTTTTTCAGCAAAATAACTAGAACAGAAGCAATAATTAAAATCATCATTTTAAAAAATCAGTAAGAGAAAAAAGTACATAAGGCAAATTAAGAGGGTTCAACATATACCAAAAGGTATTTTAAATAATTCTGACTTCAAACACACAGAGACAAAAATATGCAACTTTAAAGATATGGGTGGGGGAAGCTTGTAAGTCTCCATGTTGGATAGTACAGGATAACCATGAAAGAATAAAATTTAGACTACACTCAGATTTGTCTACTATACCTAAAAAATGCCTGGTACTCAGCCCAAACTCAATAAGTACGTACTGAATAAAGGAGTAAAATGATAACTGAAAGTGTGATGGCCATAAAAGACAGAAATTACAAAATAAAATGTCCATATTCTTCGTTAAAAAAACCTGATGACTTAACCACATCTTCCTAAGGGATTATAAAAAGGACCCCATCAGATATGGGAATTGTATTGGTACAAGAACCCTGGTAGACCCCACCGTGAGACAAGCAGATTATAAATAGCTAATAACAAGTGTCAGGTAGATAAAAGACACTGCAGGAGAGAAACACATGTACTTTGAATATTATTAGTTTGAATTCATGGCTACTAGAGAAGAAGGAGTTTTAGGAAGAACTGAGGAATATGATTGAATTCCAACTAAAATAGAATTTTACTAGGAAGCTAACTATAAATTATTTGAAAATTTTAGAAAGAAGGGTTCCGCTAAAATATAAGCCTATAACATACTCCTACTGTCGTAGGTAACTTTTTCTTTTTCTCTTGGAGATATTATTGGATATTGAGCACACTCTGCCAGTACATATTGTGGGATGAAGTGGAGGATGATTACAGGGAACTATTAGGAACACTAAGAATAGAATGCACTTAAAGACTTGTAAGTCCTTAAATAGCTTGTAAAAACATGTGCAGCCCCTTCACTGACTGCTCACAAGTGGCAAACAGAGGCAGCATCATTAAAATATATTGAGCGCGGAGTTACTCCAGCAAGCCTGGCAAGACAGTCTGGGAGCAAGGAGAATATACAGGACATGCACGTGTCACAATATATGTGACATGGATGTCACAATAAAATCATAACAAGAAGTCTGAGGAAAATTTTTGCCTCTGCCATCCAAACTTAAATAACCTTGTAGTACATCAGAGTCATTTGTAACTCAATCATAATGGCTTCATGTAACTGAACACTTATACTGATCAACAGGATCGTTTATATCAGTTAACTATTGCCCCATTAACACTGCCTAACAAAACATCTCAAAATGCAATGGCTTAAATTAAAAAAAAAAATTATTATTCGGGTAGATATACCTAGGAGTGGAATTGCTGGACTGTATGGAATTTGGAGGGATACACACACTCCAATGTTCCCTGCAGCATTTAACTTGGCAGCAGTAGCCAAGTTAAGGAAACAAACTAACTGCCCAACATCACAAGAGTAGATGAGAAAAATGTGGTATCTAGACACAATGGAATACTACTTAGTTATAGAAAATAACAGCTGAATTCTTGCCATTTGTGACAACATGGATGGAACAGGAGGGGGTTATGCTAAATGAAATAGATCAGAAGGAGAAAGATTATTACTGAATGGTTTCACTTATATGTGGGACATAGAGAAACAAAAGAAAGATTGGACAAAGGCAAACCATAAATGAACCCCAGAAATCCGACTGTGAAATTGAGACTACAAGACTGGGAGTGGGAGGGAAAAAGAGTAGGGCGGGGGCACAATGGACTGTGGTGGAGGCCTGTGGGTGCCTTGATGGTATGGTAACATGCATCTGAAGAGGTGTGATCCTATACATCTGCATCATACAGAATGATGTAAACCAATGTGACTTCAATAAATTAATTAAAATAGAGAGTATGTATTTCTCAGGAATCTATGGGGTGACTGAGTGATTTGGCTGATCCGACTCAGGCTTATCCTACTTGGGTGTGTTCCTGCACCTTTGGTCAGTCGGCAGGTTGGAAGGTCTAGCTGATTTCTTCCATGTTCCAGTAGAGGCCGAGAAACATGAGAGGAAGCCGAAGAGTCGGCTTGCCTCAAGTTTGCTACTGTTTCACTAAAGGAATTAAGTCACATGCTAAGCATAAAGACAGGGGGGCAGAGGCTACCAAAGGATGAGACTCCAGAAAAGTGTGGAATGGGGGTGTCAATGATCCTACCATAGTCGCTTCACTGAGCATCATCACCTCAAGTCCCATCCATGTTGTCACAAAAAGAAAGGTCAAATCTTTTTTAACAGCAGAAAAGCATTCCATTGAATATGTCTACTACACCTTCTTTATCAAGTCATCTGCTGACGTACAATTACGTTATTTCAATGTGTTGGCTAGTGTGAAATACCCGGGAGTGTTATTGCTGGGTCAGATGGCATTGCTATTTTCAGCTTTCATGGACTCTCCCTATCATTTTCCAGAAAGGCTGCCTCATTTTACATTTCCACCAGCAGTCAATGAGCATTCCTTTTTTCCACATCTTTGCCAACACAGTTTTTTTGGTACATACCACTTACACAGGTGCGATATCTCATTGTGGTTCTGATTTGCAATTATTTCCCTTATAATAAGTGATGATGAGCATTTTCTCACATGTCCTTTGGCCATCTGTATGTCTCCACTGGAGAAATGTCTATTTATTTTTATTTTTTTTATTTATACAAGCACTAGGTATAGTCAGAAGCGCGGGAGGGTGAGAGAATTGACCAGAGCCAGAGCAGGGAGCAGAGCAGGCAGAAGGACCGAAGTACACTGCTGAGGGGAGCAGCGGGCGGCAGGAGAGGTCTGAGCGCCATGCGGGACCCTCGCCCGGTGACCGGGGAGCAGCCGGGGATCGAACCAGCGCTGTAGAGGCAGCGGGCAGCTTTGCAAGCCAGTGCTCAACCGCTGCGCCACCGGGGAGGCCCGAGAAATGTCTATTTAAATCTCTTCTTTTTGATTGGTTGATTGACTAAAGGTTTTTTTTTAATAAATTATTTTATTTTATATAATTCTTACATTTTTCATTTTTGCATAATGTATGCATTTTCATTTGGGTTATATTCCCCATACAATTCCCACCCCCTTTTTCTGACCCTAATCCCTCTTCTCCTCCCCCCGCTGCCCACTGTAGTATGTCTCTGGTCTATAGCTGCTTGTTGATTTTGATTTTTACTTTATTGCAATTAGTCTTTTCCCTGGTCCCTTATTTATACCACCCTGAATGAGCCCGATCTCATCTGATCTCGGAAGCTAAGTAGGGTCGGGCCTGGTTAGTACTTGGATGGGGGACTGAAGGGTTTTTCTACAGCAAAAGAAACCACCACCAAAATGAAAAAGTAACCTCCTGACTGGGAGAAGATATTTACACATCATATGTTTGACAAGGTAATTATCATCTTCACGTGGGAAAGTATCATTTTCCAACCTACATTTTCCTCACACAGATATTTTAACAAAATTCCTAGCTTTATTAATTTCAAATAGTCCAAACACACCACACACCTGCTCACACATATACACGCACACACTCCCCTTTCAAAACCGTGTCCCGAGAACAGCTCTATTTTACTACAGATTTAGCTTACTTAAGGAATAGTTCCCAACCCTGCCTGGCTACCAGAAACTCATGGGAGTATGAAAAAAGTACAGACATCTGGGTTCCACGCAAAGAGTTTGTGGTATATGTGGTCTGAGATGTAGTCTGTGGATTTGAAAACTCCCCACAAGCGTCTAATATGCAGATAGAGAGCTGACATACAGCATCTATCAACACTCCTTATGTTGTCACTTCTCTAATTATGCATTCTTGACTAGAGACTCCATAAAATGGGACAGGGAATGGGGGATGTCAAGGGAGGATAACAAATCAAAATTTTTTTACTATGGCTTCACAAGATATTTTTAAAACGAAGTTCCCCTAGAATAATCTATCACGGCCATGACCCTTTCTACATCAGGAGAATGGAATCAGTGAAGTGAACACAAATCCCCACCCCCTTGCAGTTTCCATAAAAAGCACAACATAACAAGTAGCAAGATTAAAAAGTTCCTAGAAGAGACACAAGAAACAGTACCATGTAAATATTGCATAAATGTAACGGGATCATACTAAGACCTGAAGATCTCCATTAGAGTGTCAACATCTTGAAGACAGACTCTGCATTCAGTATATATAAGTCTGTGAGTTGATGTGGGGTAAATAAGATGCAATGGGATACCAATTGGACAGAAGGTGAATGCCTTGCTGCATAGCTCTTAAGAATTTAAGAATTCCATGGACATTTGAAAAGGATCTCAAATAACTAAAGGATAGCTGTTTTATTTCAAAGGTTCAAATGTGCTTACCTTTTTTTTTTCTTTTATATATATTTATACATACACACATACACTTGACATCATTGTTCATTTTTGTACAATACAATGTATGCTTTCTCCTCTCAGTTGTAGTAAAATTTTACTTACCTTTTTAAACTGAATGCCAGGGTTGAGTATTTAGAAGACAGTAATTTGGGTCACTTTGTGCTGTTGTTATAGGATTCAGGTCAGTTGATCTACCACCATTAAAGATACTGTAATTAGGATCATCATATGACTAATTTTTCTATATATTCACACCTATTATAGCTCAACCAATACTCATACTTCTATTTAGTTTCCCTTTCATTCTCAAAAACATTCCATCTTGGACAGTAAAATAGGATGCGTATATAAATACTATGCTAAAATGTCAACAAATGTAATTTAATTTCACACAATTTGCAACCAGGTAATACTTTGGGTCAATACAGTAGTGTAGTGTTGCCCAAGAACTAGATTTAGGGGGATTCTTCTATTTCTTATTTTCAATTGAGGTAATATCAGGATACCCCATCAGGTATTGCCACCACAGTGCACCCACCACCAAATCACCCCTAGTCCACCACCACAGTCCATTGAGCTTCCTTCCCTGTTTTTTCTTACCCTTCCCCCACTTGGATGCTTCAGTTCTTATTTTAAATTGATATATTATAGATACCAGCTTATATTTGAAGTCTCTCTTTAGCTTTTCAAAGAACTTTCATGTTCATCATCTAATTTTATCTTGTTTAACTTCACAAGAACTGTATAAAATTGTAGAATAGGAATATATATATATGGATTTTCATAAAAAATCGTTTTTACGTAGGAGGGATAGATATGTAAAGCAAGGTCTCTCTCATTTGGTTATTTCCTTGGAAAAACTAAAAGGCAAAACTGTATGTCAAATATCAACTCAATCCACCCCACAGGTGATTACCCTGATCTAGTTGGTTCTTCCTACAGCATGAGACATTTGGAAAAATGCAACCAGATGGAGAATAGTTCCTGTTAAGAGCAATTAAGACATTTCATGTGTGACTATTTAAAAGACAGAAACTTCAAAACACATAGGTCTGTCAATTATTTTCCATGAAATGTCTTAGGGACCATTGCAAAGATAAAGGATCCCTGGTATCTCCGTTTCTAAGCGTCCTGCCAAAGCTTCATCCTGAGACTAATTTTATTTGTGTACTAGTTTTCTTAGACCCTTCTACTGAAAGAAATGTTTGAAAACCAGTGATCTTACCCAACCTACTAATTTCACAAGTAAGAAAACTTCGGTTGATAAAACCCATATGCCATCCAAAGAACACTCAAATACTGATTTTCAATTTTTGGTCCAGATCCAATTCCAAAAAAACAAAACAGCCTTTCATACTATATGCTAAATGTTGTATTGTAATTAAAGAAAATTTTATTTTAAATGTAACCTGAATTTTTCCTGGGCATTATTTTCTCAGACTTTGGTTATAAATGAATCCTCTTTCTACTTGTGTTGGGACCACTGTAATGAAGAGAAGCCACTTTCGCCTACCTGACTCAGCTAATGCAAATTAGCATTTCCTTAGAAGTCTGTTTATCTTTGTGGGTATAACAGAGTACAGCCAAATGTCAGATCATCCTTTCATTTCCCTTTTTCCTATTTCTCTCACATGGGAAAAGTCTCCAAGGAAGCATGGTATTGTGTAGCCTCTTGGACTATCTTGCTTTCCAGTAGGAAAAAGGTATTATCAGTTACCATGACAACCTTATTTTCCCAGAAATCCCTACTGTACCTTCATTGCATTAAATAGAAGCAATCATTTTAATTCAATGAAGACTTTATTTTTAAAGCTCTTTTCTTTCTTATGGTTCGCTATACCCCAATCCATGAGCACAGGACATCTTTCATTTGTTTGTGTCTTCTTCAATTTCTTAGATAGAAGTTTTGTACATTTCCATACACAATTCTTTCACCTCCTTAAATTTATTCCAAAGTATTTTATGTTGCTATTGTATCCTGGAGCATTGTTGAATTTATTGACTCATTGTAACACTTTTATGGTGGGGTCTTTAGGAATTTCTCTCTATCAAATCCTATCTGCAGGCAATAAAAATTTTATTCTTCCTCTCCAATTTGGAGATCTTTAATTTCGTTTTCATGCATAATTGCTCTGGCCAGGACTTTCAATAATATGTTGAATAGGAGTGTTGAGAATGGGGCACCCTTCCCTTATTTCTGCTCTTAGTGAAAAAAATTTAAACCTTTCAAGTTGAGTATGATAACTGTGGGCTTCTTTTATATATGGCCTTTACTATACTGGGGCACATTTCTTCTATACCCAATTTGTTGATTGTTTAAATCATGAAACGATGCTGTATGTTGTCAAATGCTTTTTGTGCATCTAATGAGATATAATTTTTAGATTTTAATCTATAATGTGGCATATTACATTTACTGATTTGCATATGTTGAACCATATTTGCACCCAGGGATAAATCTCACTTGATCATGGTATATATTCTCTGTTGAATTAAGACTGATAGGTGGGTCAAAAATAGTCTATGGCAGGCCTCCCTGGTGGCACAGGCAGTTGAGTGCAGCACTGTGAAGCTGTCCGCAGCCTCTGCAGTGCTGGTTCGATCTCCCACCCCCGGCCATGGAGATACCCACATGGCAAGCAGACCTCTCCTGTTTCTCCCGCTGCTCCCCTCAGCAGTGTATTTCAGTCAGTCTGCCTGTTCTGTTCCCCACTCTGTCTTTGGTGAATCCTCTCACCCCTTGCACATCTGGCGTGTACCCTGTTTCTTGCATAAATAAATAAATCTTTAAAAAATAGTCAATGGGGAAATGATAGTATCTTAAATAAATGATATAAACTGGAAAGACATATGAGGAAGAATGAAATTAGACACTATCTTATAAAACTCTTGAAACTTAACTTGAATTAAAGATTTAAGTGAAGAACAGGAACCAGCAAAGCCAAAGAAGAAAACATGGGGAAATCTCCTTGATGGTGGCCTTGACAATGATTTTTTGGATATCACACCAAAAGTACAAGCAACTTGTGAATATTAACATAAGCAAAAGTTATTAAGTGGAACTGGTAGTAGGCAGACTGAGGGCATCCTGACATCCCCAATTGTACACTCTAAATAGCATAATAAAATCACAATTTGTGATTTTATGCCATCCGCTGCATAAAAACAAAACATAGTCTTAGTATATAAGACTTGTAATAGAGAAGAACTTTAATAGAATTACTGTGCATAGAGAGAAGAGAAGAGAAAGGATATAGTTTTGCAATAAAACACCCAAAGTTACCCATCCCCTCATGGGTAAATGTCCAGCCAAACAGAGTTGGCCTGAACTAGGTCTGCTAAGACCCAAAAGCTTGCCACAAGTCTAAGTCACCTTCTCGCAGGGAACTATTAGAAAGGGGCAGCAGGGAACAGGCATGTCTGGAGGGAAAGGAATAAAGTCAAAGTACAAGTCAAGATAAAGGCTGCCACTGTCAGCCTTCCCATGGGTCTCTCACTCACATCTCTTTCAAGTGTCTCTTTCCATGCCCCGTAAGTCCCTCGTGCAAATCCAAGGTCAAAAAGCAAGCTTGCCTTCTTCTTCACATGTCTCTCTGCTCCTTATGCCTCCTCCAAATTTTTAGCTAAAGACTTGGGAGAAGAGACTAGAGAGAAAACTCTATGCACACTAGCTCTATTTAAGTTTTTTTTTTTTTTTTCTATTTTTAGGCACCAGAATGTTTTGTGTTTATGCAGCGGATGGCAGAACCCATTTAGAGCATGCAAGTGTGGGGTGGAGGGGAGGTCTAAGGGTGCCACTAACAATGCATGCTAACAATGTTAATAAGTACTGCTTCGCATTTTTTTGGTATATAGATCTATTTCTTTCAGTATGGTCTTATATCTCTGCTTTTATATCATACATCATTTTTACTCTGCACATTTGAATATTACAAAAATTTCAAATCCTTTTTGGAAATAGGTATAAATGATTTTTAAATTTCTTAGCTTTCACTTTCAAATGCAGACACCCCCCCACACACACATACACACAAACACACAGGTGCATGTATGGTAAAGCTTTAGTCTCCTTTAAACACAATTTATGAATGAGCAGATTGAGATGCAGATATGACCATAATTATAAAGAAGTGCTGATTCCTTGACTAGCACTTTGGTCTCCTGTATGTAAAACCAATTTAGTCTAGAAATAGAATAATTTAAGTAGAAATACAGATGCATAAATGTATTCTAGCATTGCCACATTACTAATTGTTTTTACTTTTACCCTAGATGACACACTACTAGTTCATTCTCCCTCCCTCTCCCTGCCTATTTTTCATCCTCACTACTGTATTATTGATATGCCCAGGGCTGTTAATGCCCCTTCAGTCTCTATTTACAATAGGTAAGCTATAGAAACAACCCAAATGCCCCAAAATAGATGACTGGATCAAGAAGATGTGGTACATATACACAATGGAATATTACTCAGCAATCAACAAAGATAAACTCATGCCATTTGCAGCAACTGGATGGAGCTGGAAGGGATTATGCTCAGTCTTACTGCTTCTTACCCTTCAGGTCTATACGGACTTTGTAATTTTCTATACGTTGTTTGTTCTCATAGGATTTTTGCTTCTTTGTCCTTCTAAGAGTCCTCCCTAGTCTGTGCTCCCACTTTCCACCATGACTTGCTTTGACCCCTCAGATGTTCTGGAATTTTGTTTCTTTTCTGGGTTTTGGTTTGATCTATGGCTGTCAACTCCATCCTTCCTCCTCTTTCATGCTCCAGTAGTTCCTGTCTGGGGTCACATTTTTTAAATCACTTTAGGCTAAAGAACCACCACAGACAGTCCTCAAAATTGGCCTTTAGTTGCCTTTGAAGTCAAAATGCAAGGGAGCAAGAAAACAACTACACAGATGAGTAAATCAAACAAATGCATCATGTTATATGCACTGCGCTTAGTTCATTAGCTTCTGTTCACTGCTCTGTCAGCTAGAAACTGTGTATAAACCTTCCCAAAAAAGACAACCACAAGCCTATAAAACACGAGGCATTAATGTGCAGCAAGAACAAGTTTAACGGAGAAACTCATCATGTTCTCCCCATACTAGACTCTATGCGATTATCCAGAAAAATAATTACAGAAAAAAACAAAGCACTTTCATTTATCTTCAGGGATTATTATTGGAAAGTTTCTCAACTCTGTGATTTGGAATACTTGTTTTTTAAAAAAAAAAAAAAAACTGGAGTCAAATATTTCTTTATAATGCTAAAATTTTCCAAAAGACTAAGGCTTTTTGAGTAAAATTTCATTAGGGACCAACCAAGAAACTGAGCACATATTTCACTGAAATTTTCTCTTTCCCACTGAGACTAAGAGGATAAATTAGGTTAAAAGCAAACACTTAGAAAATCAAGTAGCTTGGAAGATGTACTCTGAAGCTTTGCTCACAGAGTTGAGGGAAAGATTTGTCAACATCTGGTTAATTTTATTAAAATTGAGCAATCCTGTTGTGGTACCCACATTCACAAAATGCTATTTGTTTAAGGCATCAGTAGAGTAAGATCCTGTGGAAATATTTACTGAAAAACATGAATTACATTTCAAAGAACGCCTTAGATTAGCATTATCACCATCATAAGAAAAGTCATTATTTTCTATCATTTAATATTGCTTCCATTTTGAATAATATATTGGACAGAGGCCAACCTTTTCAGGGAGAGGGCCTCTACGAACATTTTCTTTTGACCCAATCTATACACATACGCAAACATACACCTGAACTGAGTTAAGTAAAACATAGACCTTCAGTTTGTGATTCAGAAGAATTTAAATTAAAAGTCATCCAATTGAAGGAATCACATTTCAATTTTTTCTAGTGTGAACACAAATATATAAATCAATTTTTTAAAGTACATACAGCTCCTTGGGAACACTTTCATTACATGAAGAAATAAATATTGATGTTGTGGTTTTCTTGATTAATAACTTTAATTCTATTGAGTATTTTGGTGTGGGTTTGGTCTCCACAAAAGGGTCAGGCAAGTTTTACTTAATATGCTTTGAGTAGGCCTTTTATCACTTCCATAAGGGAACTAGAAGTCAACCAAGGCCCTGTAAGCCTAGGGAGGTCTATTACCATTACTTAAAGAACGCAGATTGTTTTGGATTAAGGGCCCTGAAGATTAGAAGTTTCTGTCCTTGCCTAGATCAATTGCCCTTAACTAATCCTATAGGTAAGTAGAAGGGGGTAGTTTGGAAGGTCAGCAGCAAACATGCCCTCTTTCTAAGAATCTCATCTCCCTTCTCTGAGGAGGTTGAGGCAATCTGCACCCCCTTGTACAGCATATGAAATCTGCTCTGTCCTAGATGTCCCAGGTCTCAAAACATAGTATAAATATCCTGGTCCACTCCATTATAATTTAGAATTTACAACCATATAAATTCTTCAGTAAATTGATTGTTTATCCTCTGTGAACCCTTCTGACGCTGTTTCAGCTACTTGTCCAACTCAAGAAGAACCAAGAGGAGTACAAGCTAGTTTTCTTTGTACCCCAACAGAGGTCACACTTTCAAACCCCTTCACGAGTTTTTCATCAAAAAGTAAAGCCATGACATGAAGCAGGTGCATTACTGGCTAGCTGAAGAAAAGAGATGGGAATTTAAAAGAGGTGAACTGACTTGAAAAAAATTCACACATGTAGGCCCATAAACAAATTGGGATTACAAAAATTTTCTCAAAGCTTCATCCATGGCAACTGATTTTTTTTTAATTTTATATATTTTTTACATCATTTTTCATTTTTGCACAATCTATGTATTTTTATCTTGGTTATATTCCCCATACAATTCCCACCCCCCTTATTTTGACCCTAATCCCTCCTTCCTCCCCACCCTGCCCCCTGCATAGTGTGTCTCTGGTTTATAATTGCTTGCTGAAATTTTTGAAAATATTGAGAATGCATGAACAAAATAAATATCTACTATTAGCGGTAGAACCCTAAAAGAAAATCTCCCAAGAGACAATGTTGGGAGAGTGTGAAATGGAAATCCAGGTAGATTTATCTTGTGTTATCATGACAATAAAAACTTTCACTAGTTCCTATACTTTCATTCCTCGAAGATTTCTCACAAATAGACAATACAATGGTCTGGGACATATGATCTGAATGAATTTTTACTCCTAACTCACCCATACTAAGAAATCTGGCAAATTATTAAAAACAATTCTGTTTATACAATAAGACCATTAGTTGAATCTCCTGGTGATTGCTGTTTCATTACAGGGGAAGAGCTTGTGAAACAGCCATCAGATGCAGCCTGAGTGTCCCATGTGTATACAAAAGTGGACTGATTTGAGATGGACTCACATTTCTTGTGTATATAATAATACCACAAATAGTGAATGAGATTCTGGGAGGATTATATGAAACAGCCAATTTGTATTTTTACTTTCTGATGACAGCATTAGGGCATGTTTATCTTCTATTTTTTTAGTCTATATATTCTATCCTATTATTGTTATTCCATATATTCTATTCTCTCTTCTAAATTTTATTAAAAGAATAGTTTATTCTTTTAAATGAACATTTCAGATATTTCTTCACATAGACTCAGATATCTCCATTTCTTTATATGCCCTACACTAGAATATAAAATACCCAAATAACAGTTCTATCTTCCAAGACCTGCTCTCCATTATTTTTTAAGGCTCTTTGAAACACCGATTCCTTTCACAATTCTTAAAATGAAAATAATGGGGGCAGGAAAAAGGAACTGCATTTCACTCCCTACTTCCTGACAGATGTGCCTTTTCTCCGTGTGAGGAATATTCCCCTTCTCTTTTCCATCTCTGGCCCAAAAACTGCCATCCCCACTCCATCTCCTTGTGAACAGGCTGTTCCTGTAATTGAAAAGAGCAGTGACTAAGCCTCGTGACCCAGGAGCTGCCAGCTGGTTTTCAAAGGGTAGGACTGTCAAGTGAAAGAAAAGAGCACCATGCTTTCCTTTCACATTCCAGTCTGCAATTTAAGTGCTTCCTCTTTTTAATTTCCTTGCCCAGATGAAATACTAGACAGCACTTCTTTTTACTCCATTTTCTTCTTCTGTTGCCTGGTGCGTCTGCTTTGGCTGAGGTCAAAGAGACAAATGCCCAGGCTATTAATCTAGTTGTGGGAGCAGCAAGTCCCCTCTCTAATGATGATGTATAATAACTATGAGTTAAGAGGAAATCTTCTGCTCTGTGCTTTATTAACTACACTTCATTTGTTATACTTACCAAACTTAGTCTAACTCAGAAAATTATTACTATTTCTTTCCTTTCTCTTATCTCCTCTTTCTTTTAGCTAACGAAGGAACCACTTAAAATAATTAAATCTTGGAAATTGTCTTAGTGTATGTTGAGTTGCTCTGAACCTAATTTCAGTTACATTCTATCTTCAAACGCATGGTTTTTCTGAAGGCAGAGGCCTGTAGTTGTGAATGAATTAACAGTATGGAGCATTATTCCAGAAGCCCACCTGTCTAATAAAGTCTATGAAGACAGAGACCATCATCTCTATCACATTCTCCATTATATTCCTCGAGCTTAATACTGCACACTCAATATGTCACTTCTGAGTGAATAAATGTCTTTCTCCAACAAGCCATGAAAAAATTATTCCAAATGTTGATTGTCTTTACAATCTCACTACACAGAACTAAATAAAGAACTCACTCAATTCAAACATAGTAAGCTGTGAGGAGTGGTAGGTCATTCACAGGAGGTTGTGTCATTAAGGAGTAGTAGTAGTGGTGGTGGTTTTTTTGCTATTATTATTATTATATGTTGTTTCTCAGACTAGATGATATTACCCACTCCCATCTATATTAGGAAAATAGAGCAGACCAGCCTTTCAACCGAGCTGCAATTTGCTTCTGGTTACTAGTATTCCACAATTGAACAATATCCATCCATCTCTTCATTCGTGCGGTTAGAGTACTCTCAGTACTTTGATTTCAATATATGTTCAGTTACTGGGAACATATTCTGGGAAGTGGTTTACTAGGCAGTCACTGTGGAGAGTAATTAAATGTAATTATTTCCATGTGCATTTACTGACCACCACTTATGTGTAGGATAATGCACTATTCATTCTATAATTAGGAGAAACAAATTCTTCATCAAAGTAAGCAAAGAAAGAGAAATACAATTTAGTCACAAGACAAATCACTCTACCATTTTCAGTACATTTTAGAATATTCTAATGAATCCTCCCCCTTTATCGTTCTTCAAAACTTTGTGTGAAGGAAAATACATGCACTGGTAGGAAAAATTTACAGCTATTCAGTTGGAGTATGCAAGCACGTTTGAGTTAATGCAATAGCTACCTGTAATTATCAGTAGATTTAAACTACTTATCATTCTCTTATTGTAGCTCTTTTGTTCTTTCTATTGTTAGCTTTGATGTGACCATGTCCTGGAATTATTATCAGTCTTAGTGGGACACAGGCAGCTTCCTGACTGAGACAGGAGTCCTTACGGCCAGTTCATTTTCCCTGTCCTGGTGACCCTATAGAGGTTCACCCAATATGAGCTCCATCTGTCCATTCGCTCCAATTTGACGGGACCTCCTTCATATATTACTGTATTATGAAGTCTGCCATGAAACTAGCTCAGTCTCAACTATGAAAAAATGGTTTCCTTTCTACATTTCTGCTCTGAGGAAAGTCGGCTTCATGGAAGCACAGTGAATCTGAGCAGTCACACAGGAATGCTCTCAAAGAAGCTTCATGCAGTCGCCATCTGGAATTCTTAATAATTTTACCTTTGAACTTGTGTTTTGCAAATATAGTGTAATGGAACAAGGGAGCACGTATTTGAGCTGAGAGGATGTGTGGGAGAAAGAAAGAACTTTACATTTTAGTGCCTTTGTGACACTTTCTTTGTCCTTTGTGAGCAAAGTTTCACATCTTCATTTAAAGCTGGGCTCTCCAAATATGTAACCAGACCTACTCTAAGAAGAAGTATCTGAAAATGAGATCCCAATTATAATTTGTTCTAAAGAAAATGCCAGAGACTTGATTTTCAAAACTACTCTTAGAATACTCTCAAAAAAGTTTTGCTATAGTGAATCTTTATGAAAAAATACAGTACCTATCTAGTAGAGCAATTTAATTATCACAAGCTGTATTAATTACCATAATAAACTCCACTCCAATAGGACTCTAGGTAGACAAGTCTTCCAGCCTCAGGCCTCTCCTCATTAAACTGCAATTAGCATGATAAATGGGGAATGTGATTTTGCTGCAGCCAGTATTAGCCCTACTTACTCATAAGGTGACAGAGGAAGCCATCAGAGACAAAAATTAAAGATATTTAAATAAAAAGGGAAATGGTAGAGTTTCCTGTTATCTGGCTATTAGGCTGACACATCTGAGTACAGGTATACCTTACACATTTAGCTGTAAATGATGAAGACCCCAAGAACCAAATTTAGTGTCCATTAATGCAATCAGGAAACTAAACACAGTCTGTCCTTGCAAGGTCATAGAGTTGTGACTATACAAAAAGACTATAATTTTAACAAAGTCTTAACAGGAAATTTTACTCAACAAGATGGCCGCTGTGGATGGCCTTAAAAAAAGGGTGCACTCTTAAGCAAGTGATGATACAATTCACACTTTCCAGTGGTATAGCTCTAACAACATTACAGTACCACATGTATTAACATTTATTGAATTTGAAATTCATCCCTTTAAAAAGAGGCTTTTGTGTATATGGCATTACTGAAATTAAAAACAAAGAAAAGTTGTAATACTTGATTTTAATCTGACAGTACAATATTCCAGGAGAATCTCTGTGTCCTCATATACTCACTTTTAACCTGAGTTCCTTTAAATGAGTTCTGTTCCCTAATATCAAATATTCCCTATGGTGATTTAATGAATGAATTATCAGAGAAAGGATACCTTATACAAAATACCCTATATGTTCTACAGGGCTAAGATTTATTTTATTTATTGATGCATACAAGAAATTGGGGTATAGGCCAGAGGTACAGGGAGAGGATTCACCAGAGAAAGTGGGGAACAGAACAGGTAGATCTACTGAAATATACTGCTGAGGGGAGCAGCTGGTGAGACAGGAGAGGTCTGCTTCGCCATGTGGTTCAGCTCCCTGGCCAGGGATCGAACTCAGGCCACAGTGACTGGTGATAGCATGATAGCTCTGAGACTTTAACCCCTGCACCACCAGGGAGGCCATAAACAGGATTTTTAAAATTACTTTAAAGGAAGTATACCATCTACTTACTCTATTTGATTTTACTTGGTCAACAACAGAAAGGATGATTATTTTTTCTTCTCTGTTCTCAAATAAATATGCTATCACCTTTTGCCCAAGAAGTTAAAGATCTGTACAGCAAAAAGTATAAAATATTTGGGAAGGAAAGTGAAGAAGGCACAAGTAAATAGAAAGATATCCTGTGTTCTGGTTCAGAATAATATTATTTAAATGTTCATACTACACATAGCCATCTACAGAGTCAATGAACATCCTATCAAATGCTGGTGGCATTTTGAGAAAACCAAAAAAGTAGAAAAACAATCTTAAAATTCATATGAAATCAAAAAAGACTTTGAATTGTCAAAGCAATCTTGAGAAAGACTCAAGCTAGTGGCACATCACATTTCCTGACTTTGAACCACATCACAGAGGGCTAGTAATGAGAACAGGTGCATAAAAGTAGAAAGATCATCATTAACAATACTGAGAAAGATACTTCAGAACTTAATGCAGGTGACTTCCATGCCAACCTACTGTCCTGGGAAAGCAATCACTTTTCCAGCAGATACCTTGTGTATATAGTACACTATTGCTATACTTCCCATGCTGGTATTAAAGGTACTTTTTCCTATTTACAACCCTTTTTTGATGGGAACTGTTAAGACCTACTCTCTTAGCAACTTTCAATACAGCACTATTTGCATTTCTACTTCTCATTAAGAGTAGAGTCTACTCTTAGCATATCTCCTGGCATGTAGAGGTTCCAAATTTATGAAAATATAGTTGTCAAATATTATCTTAAAAAGTCTTACTTCATAGCTATTGCAAGGGTATATTTTTTCTTTTCCTATGCTGGGACTATAATCTCTTTCAATGCAGAGACACTGTTTCCTCTCTAGTAGCTACACACACTAGAATTCAACTCTGTGCAATGACCAAGTGGACTGGGCCACGGGTAATTACTCTTGTCAGGTGCTTTCAACGAGCATCAAAATGGGGCCTTTATAGCACATATTCATATAAATGACAGCTCTAGTCAAACTGATCTATCTCCCTAAATAAAGGAAACCATTTCCCACCCTTCAAACATTCTTAGCTCTCCTCTATGCTTATGTCAAAAATCATCATGATTAAATAGTGAACATGTCCTCTCCACTCAATGGAGTTTCTGAAGCATTTGCAGGTCTTTCTCTTAGAAATTCTATAGGAAATCAAAACCTTCCAAAGCAACTGTAGAGCTCCAAAGAAAACCTGGAGGAAAATATACCTGTCATTAGCAAATATTTACTGAATAGTCACCAGCATTATCATCACATAATAAGGTCCATAGTGATCAACTTCATTTGAATATGAACTCACCCATTACATTTTTAAAATATGTCCTAAAAGAGCTTTCAATGTGACTTTCAATGTGGACTTATGGTTTTATGATTCTTTCCCCAAATTTTTTAAAAGATTTATTTATTCATGCATACAAGAACTGGGGTACAGGCCAGAGGTGTGGAGGATGAGAGGATTCACCAGAGACAGAGTGGGGAACAGAACAGGCAGATTGACCAAAGTACACTGCTGAAGGGAGCAGTGGGTGTATCAGGAGAGGTCTGCTGAGCCATGTGGGTTGCTCCCTGGATGGCTGGGGATCGAACTCGTGCTGCAGAGGCTGCAGATAGCTACACAAGTTGCATCTCAACCCCTTGCACCACCGCGGAGGCCCAGGTTTCAATAGTTTTAATACTGATAGAGTATCTCCTTTTCCATATTTGACCCAGAATGTTCTTTCTAAGATAAAATGTTAGCCTTGGAAAATTGTGTGTGTGTATGTGTGTGTGTGTGTGTGTGTGAGAGAGAGAGAGAGAGAGAGAGAGAGAGTGTGTGATGGGAGGTTGTGGGGGGAGGAAGGTGTGGGTGTAATATATATGATGAATGTTTTCTATAGTCCACATTTAAAGGATGTCATATTTTTTACATATTTCCATTTCCACTTTCTTTCTTCCCTTCTTTTTTTCTTGTTTCTGATTCACAATAGGAAGGGACCTCCTTGCTACATGTCATAGGTATAAACACTATCCACATCTCAGGTCAGAATGAGCAGGAAAACATTGCAGAAAGAAAGAAATGAGTGAACACCACATTGGTGGGCAGTAAGAGATGGACACCGTATAAATTTCAGTACAGATGAAAGGCAAACCTTTTGACAACAAAACACGCTTTCAAAATTCTGTCAAGTCTCCATAACATGTGGAATAATCAAGCAAGTTTTTCAAGAACAATGTAGTTAAGAGAAGAGTTATCTTTAGAAAGGAAGACTGATGATACATATATTGATTAAATAGTACTTCCAATTGTACAAGCAGATCTAAGAGAAATAAATTAAAATCAACTTCATCTTTACATCATAAATAAACCAGTATTTATAGAGGGGGAAAGATGTTCCCTCACGTTCTCCTAATCAATTTCACACAGGAATGTTTCCATGACGCAGAAGAATTGCACGTTAGAAAGGCAATTTGAATAAGGCTGAAAACCTGCCATGTTGTGGCTGCTGTGATTCCTCAAATCTGCAGCCATGCAGGGAGAGTGCTAAATGCACCCCATCCTCAGCCATTTCTCTGTCTACTATTTAGAAGCTGACAGACAGTAAAAATCTACACAACAGAGCAAATGACAGAGTGACTAGAAATGAGTTTCTCTCACTTGCCAGGATGACTGAGAAAATGTACCATAATTCTATGGAATGTTAGAACAGCAGGTGAGTCTACAAAATACATTTTTGATTCGTGACGTAATTCCACTTTACACTAGCAGATTACCAGTTTCAAAGATGACCCCCACTTTTCCTTAAGTAATCATTTCTCCTCTTCCTCTCTTGTTCTGCCTTGCTAAATGTTAGAGTAAATGCCCTTCAACATTCCACTTAAAGTAGTGCCAGTTTTGTAGGCCCACAAGTCAACGAGAAAAACACACACCACCACATACTAAAATGGGCAAATATTTCAAAGGGCAGGTTAAGGGATATCTGAGCATCCAGCGAATGTGTGGAAAGGTGTCTCACCACATTATTCATCTGAGAAATTCAAATTAAAACCACAATAAAATATTACCACATAAGCAATATAATGATGAACTTTTAAACAGGCCGAGCCACCGATGCTGCTAAAATATCACAAGGATGTGGAACAAGTAAGACTTCCATAAACTCTTGGTAAGTGTGTGTAAATGGAGTCAACTACCTGGTAAAATTGATTGTCAGCATCTATGCAAGAGGATCACAGGCACAGCTACCATATTTTCTACTGAAATATATGCCAAAAAATCGACATAGGAGAGTGTTAATAGCAGGTTCATGCACAACAATGACGAGCGGAAGCAAACATCACAAAAGCCCAAAATACAGAAACAGCATGCATGTGTATCAGTGGCTGAATGGATCAAAGAAATGTGAAATATTCATGCACTGGACTATTACTGAGCCCTTCAACAGAAGGAAATCCTGCCATGCTAGACAACAGAGAAGAACATGGAGGACATTACGCTCAGTGGAACCATCCAGTCACAAAAGGACAAACAGCATGACTGCACCTGCATGAAGCGCATGAAATAGTTCAACTCAGAGAAATCGAAGGTAAAGTGGTGGTTTCCAGGAGCTATTAATATTTGGGCCCCAAAAAAAATATTTGGGGTCCAGTGATCAATGAACCAATGTCATAGTGTTTTAAGACCTTGCTTTTAAAAGATATCTATAGATATAGATATAGATCTATATAAAATATAGATTTATATATATATAAATTCTGTTAAGCTAAATCAGAATTAAGAACAATCATATAGTCACTACATATTTAGGTTTTTTAGTGAAGACCCCTGGAACAAAAAAAAAAATCAAATAAAAACACGAAAATACTTTCTTTTAAATCATAGTTTCTCAGAAAACTTTCACTGACTATAGTAAGACTTTTTATCTATGTACTCTGCAAGAAATTTAAGTAATTATACTTTCAGAATGCTTTCAGTGCTTTTACATAAACCAAATAAACCTAGGATTCTTTTCACTATAATATGCATTATAGTTTTGCTAAAATTCTTTTTGAGTCAAGTTACATTTTGATTAATCCCAGATATTTCTAAATAAGAAAAATGTGAAAATGTAGTCTCATGTTCAGTCCTTAATTATCAAATTTATTCAATAAAGTGCTTTTACTTTTGGTGGTGACTTTACAGTGAAATGTTGCAAATATTAATCATTATTTTCAAAAGTAAGATATTTTTCTTGTCCTTGAAAGATGCTCCTACCTCCTCATTCCTCACCTTTCTCAAGCTCATTTGCCATTACACACTCGGACCTAACCAGTGGTTCTCAGCCTCGGTTATTCCTGACTAGCCCTACACTATTCAAACCAGAATCTCTGCAGGGAGATCCAGATACCAATAGTTATTGAAGCCCTCCAGGGAATTCCAGTGTGCAGCCATGGCTGAGGCCCACTGGCCTCATTAATATATGGCCTACATTAATATATAGTCATTAGCCAAACCTCATTGAAAACTCTAACTGAACAAATGACATGACATTTCATTCATTCATACCCTCCAATATACTTAAGGCGCCATGTGAAGGGTTAAATGTTCTGCTTTCCAGAAGTTTACAGTCTAATCTAGGAAGCCGGCAAGTAATTATTGATTAGTGTATGAATATAAACTGAGATTGGCATGCTGAAGGAGGGTAAGATTCTACCAGAGGCTACAAGAAAGAGGCCTGATTCATGTACCAAGACGACTTCCCTCAAGAAGAGAGCCTAGAGCAGAAAGCTGATGAAGGAGCAGCAGTGACTGGGCAAAGTGAGGAGACAAGGGGGGCACTTCAGGTTGAAGGGTGGTAAGCACAAAGGCCCTTTTGCAAAAGAAAAAGAAGGTCTTTGGGCGGGATGAAAAAAGCCTAGTGGATGGAGAGCAGAAAGCAAGTAGTGAGCAAATGAGGTAGCAGACCTAGATCATGTCAGACATGAGAGGAAGGTGATTTTTTAAAATATTTAAATGCATACTTTTACAGGAGATGTTTTAGATCACAGCAAAACTGAGAGGAAGGTAGAGAGTTCCCACACACCCCTGGCTCCACACATACATAATAACCTCCTCAATTTTCTCTATCGCCCAACAGAGTGGCATATTTATTATAATAAATGAAGTTACACTGATACATCATAAAGTCCCTAATTTATGGTAGGGTTCATGCTTGCTTTTGTACATTCTACAGATTTGGACAAATGTATGATGACAGGTATCCATCATGTTCTTATCACACAGGAGACTTTGATGGCTCCAAACTCCTCTGTACTCTGTCTTTTCATGGCCACAGCTATGCTCCCCACCCTACCAGCCTCAAACCCCTGGCAACCACAAATCTTTTTATTATCTCCATAGTTGTGCTTTTTCCAGATATCATATAGTTGGTGTCTTTCAGTCAGTAATACACACTCAGGGCTTCTCCATGACTTTTCATGGCTTCATAGCTCATTTCTTTTCACTGTCTGAATACACCACAGATTATTTATACCTTTACCAACTTGGTTGCTTTCAAGTATTAGCAATTATGAATAAAGCTGCTATTAACATCCATGTATAGGTCTTTGGAAATATTTTTAAAGATTTATTTATGAATACAAGAACTGGGGTAGAGGCCAGATGTGCAGGAGGGTGAGAGGATTCACCAGAGACAGAGCGGGGAGCAGAACAAGGAGACAAACAAAAACACTGCGCCATATGGGTATCTCCCTGGCTGGTGCGGAATTGAACCCACACTACAGAGGTGGCAGACAGCTTCACAGTGCTGCACTCAACCTGCTGCGCCACCAGGAAGGCCCTGTTTATCGGTCTTTGAGTGTACATAAGCTTTCAACTCTTTGGGGAAAATACCAAGGGGTGCAAATTGCCTGGTTGTATGACACAGATGATGTGATTTTAAAGATCATCTGGAATCCTTTCCATACACAATCTCATGGCTTTGTAACCTAAATAGTAGCCTCAAATCTTTGTTTGAAGTACAGATCTAATAAAGGGAATACCCAATTAATTAATTTCAAACAGTATGCAATCAGTAAATTCCACATATCCAAAGCAGAGCACATCCCACTTCACTGTCTCTCCTCATAAGCTCAAGGCAGGGACTCTATATCCACTTCAAATCCATAACCCTGGGACCTGGAACAGTGACTTGGCTATACTTGGCACATTGAAAAAAAAAAACAAAAACAAAAACATGGGAATTGTTGACTTATTCAACATCCATTTCCAGTAATGGAGGGATGGGTTATTTAGGCCACCCTCCCACTTAAAACAGACAGAAATACTGGATAAAAAAATTTTAAAAAATACTCCAAGCATTACAATGGTAGAAAGAGGCCAATGAATTCCAAGTGCAGAACTTTTCCCTATGTCTTTAGTGAACATGAACCTTCTGTTCCAATTAATCTCTTTCACGATCAAAAGATTGTTTATAAATCAAATAAAGTACTGTTTATACTTTTTTCCAAGTCCTGACTGCCCCATCTCACTGCCCCTGGAACTTTCCAACTTACACTGGAAACCACCCTAAAAATTCTAACCATCATTTTCTCCTAGCAATCTTCCCTAATGCCACAGGAGTAAGCGATCTCTCCTCCCTCAGGAATGACATTAGGAATATTCAATTCCATTTAGTTGGCAGTTAATCTAAACTTCACTGCTCTATGACATCTTCGTTATTGTTGGCTTACATTCTAAAAACATCTATGAGTTATATTGTATTTCTTACCCAAGTCTCATGACACTGGCTTCTGTTATGTCTCCTTTGTCCCTGTGGACTGTTAAACCTAGCCAATGTTTGTTTAGATGAGAAAATTTATCTAGAAATCATCTCTAAACCAAAGGTTCTCAAACTTAAGCATGCATCACAATGACAAGGATGGTCATCAACACAGATTAAAAACAGATCACTGGGCTCAGCCCTAAAGTTCCTGATTCACTGGGCCTGGGAAAGAAGCTCAGACTTTGCTTATCTACCACATTTCCAAGTAATGCTGATACTACTGGGTCCAGGAACATACTTTGAGAACCATCGCTCTAATTCCTTGAGTTTTGAGAGGAGATGCTATAATATAGTTCTTACTCTTTGTTTCCATGTTTCTCCATCAATATCCTTAGGTTTGGGGGTAACTTATAGAGGTGATTACTCATGCAGAACTAATTGACTGGTCATTCAGCTGTGGTCAGTAAACTTTCAAATCCACTTGGGTGTATTTTCTGTAACCTTTCACTTCTTGAAGCCCAGTGTTAGAAATCACAGACATCCATCATAACAGCATGCTGCTTCCTGTACATCTTGGAGTACTGCTACCTCCTTTTGTTATTAAAATTGCATAAAATAACTAAATTCACAGTCAAATAAAGACAAACTGAAAAACTACCCCTTGATAACTTAATACAGACCTGAGCCACCGAGGGGGAAGTGGGAAGAAGGGTAAGAACAAAGAGGGCAGGAAGCACAATGGCCTATGGTGGACTGTGGGTGACCAGGTGGTGGGTGCACTATGGTGGTGATGCCTGATGGGAGAATCCCAGTGTTACCTCAGTTAAAAATTAAAAATAAGTAAAATGAAAATTTGAAACACACATGGCATTCTTTTCCTTCCTCACAGTTCCACAAAATGTGGATGCTCACCTTATCTACTAAGAGTCTGCTTTTAAGAATCCCAAAGCTCCTATGTTTGCTGGAGAAAAGTCATATTTATAGTTTCATCCGTCCCTTTCTCTTTATAGGCATTAGAAATACAACTATGACCACAATGTGGATTGATAAGGTCATGGAAGTGAAGGTATAAATTTGGAGGCAGTTGAACTTGAAAGAGGATTTAAGTGTTTGAATATGGAGATTTCACCTCTACGAACTTCCATGACAACCGATTCCTTTGTAAAGTCTTTACCTACCACAGCACACTGCTGGGTGGACCCTGGGTCTGGTCTAGTAAGTCTTATAAGAACTTTAAGTTTGTAGGTTTGTGGGCTTTCTACAGTTTTAGGTTGTTTTAAAATTGTCTTAGCTCTGTTGTATCTAGCATGCTTTAAATGAAAGTCACCTAGTCGGAAATTAGAGCTCTAAAGTGATAGAGTTGGCATTGGGAGAAAAGGCAAAGCACAAAATGGTTTTCAACATGAATTGAGCATGAGAGGAGAGTATGACGATAAGAGAAACTGCTTACTTGTTTCAAAGTCTCATGAGCACTGCGTGGGCTACCAGGAATGAATGAATTGTGTTCATTTGTATGACACACGTTGACTAAAGTCACGGGAGATGTGGTGAGACAGGGTGCTCACTTTACAGAGCATGTGGGAATTATGGTGGTGAAGCCCAGATGGTATTTTATCTAAAATACTAATATCCAAAGCCAAAGAGTCTCATGCATGACATACCAGCTCTTACAAGAGTGGCATAGACACAAAGGAAGCAATTCAACCTATCTTTATGAGGGATTCTAAGTGACGATGCCATAAGAAATACTGTCTTGGGGCCTTGTAACGAAATGTGAAACAGAAGGGATAATAATCATTTTGCATGTCTCAGCTCCCAAAGGATTCTCAGGAACACAAACCCTCCTTGCCAACCTGAGGTTTCCTCAGGTGAATCCTGGGTGAGCAGCTCCCTAGACTAGATGTCAGGGTTCTAGTGGAGGGCACTAAAAATAATGACAGAGATGAGGCGTCACCTTTGAGCGACTTCACAGACAACCCTTAAAATAGGAAAGAAAGCAGTGGCTGGGGAAAGATGTCACCTGGCCCAAACATACCCTCAGATCGACAGTTCCAGAGCTTCGATGAAATTCCTAGGGACGGACCAAAAATACATGGACAAGAAGATGAGACAGTGAGGTAAAGGAAGTGACTGCTACTAAAGGGGGCTACATTATCACGGACAGGAGAAGCCACCAGTGGGCTGGTAACTCTTCACCTCAGTCACCAACTGCTTAGACATAGGGAAGCTCAGATCTGATTTTATTGGTCTGTGGTAAAAGAATCTGGAAGTGACTAAAGTAGAAGAAATCCTTTTGTTTGGTCACTTTCTCTACTTTACAAAAAGCTTCATGACCTAGAGTAACAAGAATGCATCCCAAATTTCCCAGTGAATCTGCTCACAATGAAGAATAAGAGAATTATTACATATTATTTAGCATGAGACAAATGTGGCCATATGTAAAATAATATGAAGTTCAGAGTAACAAGTGTTCCTCAGAATACATTTGAAGCAATAAGAAAAAAATGGGGATAGACGACTGATTAAATATCTCTTACAAGTTTGTTTATGATCACTGGATAATATTTTACTGTTTGAAATGCATACATAAAAATAGCAATAATATGACATTTTGGAAAGTAAAGCAAAAAACAGATGCACAACGACATTGAATTTTGATCAACAAACATATTTAAATAGAATAAACCCTAGAATAAATCAATCATTAGAAACAATTATGGGTTTGCAATTTGGGTATGTATGCTCATTTTTATCAATTATTAATTGCTTAACTCTCTTTATTTCAAAGGAGCCTATCATTGTTTTAGATAAGTATCCTATGGCATGGATTTCTTAAGTATTTGGAAAATACAGTGGAGGAAAAGGGTTTCCTTCAGAATTTTCTTTTCTCCGATGTTGAAAGTAGAATAATGTAAAACTTCTCCATTTGTGTCTAAATATTTTTCAGCCATGCATTACATTTGAAATAGAAAATAAACATGAATAAACAAGATAAGAGTTCATTATTCAAAACAAACTTTAACACTGACTCATTTAAAAATTAAGTCAATTAATTGTCAAAACTATTGATTCTTGCCAAATTGCAACCTCCATGCCAATTAAGGACAAATGATCCAAATAAATATCTTGTAGCTACGGCAACACTACTTTCACAGTAATATGAACAGAACTGCATTTTTAAACAGAGAAGGCATTCTTTTCATAGCATCAGATATGCACTAACACTATGCTATGCTATTAGGCAGTATTAACATACATTGACACACAAAAATGGAATAAAGAATATTAAGTGTAATAGTAAGTAAACCTTAGATGTCTGGCACTTTTCTTGCCAATTCATTTTAAAAATTAAATTCCAGACTTAAATATGCAATGTTCAATGTAAATATATTTTGGTTACCTTTTAAAATACCATTTCCTTGCACTTGGCTTTAAAGCATTGATCAGGTTTTCAATGAAATGATTATTTGGATGCCATTTTAAAATGGCCATCTTCTTTGCCAGAAGGTTCTATGAGAGAAGAGACTCTGTCTCTCATTCTGTTCAGGTACTGTTCCTCAGTGTCTAGGACAACTTAAATGCTCAATAGGAAACGTTTGGAGTATAGGAACAAGTTACTGCACATTCTATTCAATGCAAATTGGTAATGGTTATAATTCCTTTTTATTTACTCAACTGTTCATACTCAGATATATTAATCTATTTGTAAGTATTTACAAGAATTGAGGCTTCTGGTCTATATTAAAAATCCACCAAGCACAGAAATGTTTAATCTGTAGCAAACACAGTATGTGTTTATATGACAAAAAGTGAACCCCCAGTAACTCCCTCCCTGGTACCTCAAATTCCATCATTTAAGGATTCCTTTCTATATTTTCTGCATTGCTTTTCCCAGTAGTCTTATTTTAGAATGCAGATCCTCCAGGGAAGGAATGTTCAGATTCTAGAATATATTAACGCAAATTAGTTTTGCCATATCTCTTTCCAATTGGATTTCCCTGGCAAAGCTCTACGCTGTAATGATCCTGGTATAATTTTTAGTCTCTTGATTGCTACAATAAAAAATACATACAGGAATCAGAGAATGAAGACTCAAATATACTGGAGGGAAGGGTCATCAAAGGTTTTTTTTACCCTCTATTTGATGGAAAACTCTCTACCTTAAAGATGGAAGAAAAGGAAAATGAGACCAATAAGTGTATTCCTGAGCCACTAGTCCCATTGGTCTTCCTTGTAACACTGAATGTCGTAAACTAACACACCCCCCAGGAAGACTTACTTTAAGCCTGTAAGCCTCATCCTCTCAAGTAGATGTGGAGAGTAGGGAGTGATCAATAGTTAGATACTTACCCATGTCTGTTAAGATAACTCAGATTGGTACCACAGGGAGGTACTGTCAAAATCTGTCATAAATGAATTGCTTAGAGTATGAATGATCAGCTAAGACTACCCCTGACCTGCTACCTCACACAGCAAGAGCTGTGGACTCTTTTATCCCTTGATTTCAATGCTTAGCAAAATGTAGCCTAGGCAGAATTAACTTTATTGACAGACACATTATGTCATTAAATCATTTGGTTCTTGTAGTCTGTTCTATTGCAAAAAAGTTCCATTGCTAAATCATTATTTTCACAATTTATTTTCCCTTTTATATATCCTCCTAAAATTCATCCATATTAACTCTTAAACCAACTATTAAGATTTATTTTAGACACTAATTGGATGTCCAACGTTAGTTATTTATCCCGTTATTAACATCTGAGAATTGATCATCTTCTATGTATTTCTGATGCTTTCCTCTGAGTATTCTTATACTGACAGACTAGAATAAAATATATTAATACTGAGGGATGTCTAAATCTTCTCCAATCACACAAATATTTCTGTAGTCCATTATCTAATGTGCTTTGGTTATAGCCATTCAGAACATCTACAAATCTACTTAGATGAATAATTGCCCAATTCTTCCATTACTCTCTTTTTCATCAAGACAAGTGACAAGAGATATTGGCTTTCCTTTATTTATTTCCTTTTAGAAATAAAGGAAATTATAAAGACTACTTTCCTATGAGTTTTCCCAAATACACACACCATTGTTAAAATATCAACTGTTACTTGGTAGTAGCCAATCCCTTTAAACTACCTTGGGTCTGATTCGTTTTTCTCAAATTCCTTTATCTACTTTTGATCCTTGTTTTGGCAACTTAGGGAATCAGACCTATTTTGGGGATATATTAAACTCACTCAGGTTTACTTTTTATTGAAATCCAAATACACAATCCCTGGAATAAGCAAATCTTTGACATTATAACTGGTCAGGTTTACACACTGGAAATAATTTTACACTCCATCCAATCTAACTGCCCAACAGAACCCCCATTTATTCCGTGGAGTAGACATCAGGTAAACAGCGTAAGATCCTATTACACAGTTCTCAAAGGAAGTATTTAAGCACCTCAACATCATTCTGATTCAGTAAATAAATGAGAGTCCTAGTAATCTGAGAACTTTTCTGCTCAAATGGAGGCTTGCTTGTTCAACAATCTCTCTGGGAGTTTCAAGACACCCATCTGCAGCTGTTCTACTTTTTACTGGGCTTTATGAAACACATGCCTCACAAAGAAAAACCAATCTGCTCATTCAGGCTCGGAGCAAAACTGGAGCATTCTTCAAGAAGGAAAGAGAAAGTGACCACTAGAAATGAAGACAGCTTTGTGGAAGTGAGTATGAGAATGAAACAACAACCCATTTCCAGTCGTTTTTATAACCCTCAGTGCATATACAGAAGGCATCTTAATCATTATATACTGAGGGAACTGGATGAGCTTCAGAACCCAAAGGTGTGGTGAATGATTTTTTTAAAGCTCTGTGTACCAGATCTTTATCTTGTTTCTCAGCAACAAATATATCCTTTCGTATTCAATAATGCAAGAGCTTATTTTGCAAACTACTTTTCCAGTTTCCTCCATTAGATTCAGCTAATAGAAGACTCTAGTAAGCCATTAGAAAGCAGAGCTAAAGACTGTGTTTTTGCTTCCTGGTCCAGCATCATCAGTTTCTTTCAGCTTAATTTCTCTCCGGCATACTTAGAACCAGCCTACTCAAAGGTAACAGAGTAGTCATGTGATCTACTCATTAAGAAATCTGACCTCCACATATGTAGAATTCCTCCAGTGAGAGCCTAGATCACCAGAAATAACTGGGTGCTCATCTACTAGTGAGTACCAGTGTAGCCAATTCCCCTTCCTCCTAATTCCTAATTTTGGGTTACTCCAATCTCTTACCTTTTATATTCTCAGGCTTAGAGCTCGTAAATCCTTCTGCGGTTATTATCTTTGGGCTAAATGATTTCATTTTTGTTCTTTTAGTCCTCCAAAACTTGTCACCCAATTTCCTATATCAAATTCATCGTGTTGAATACTTAATATGGCTTTTATCTAATTAACTGGATCATAACTGCTATAAAATGACTTTTTTTAAAGGATATCCTCAAAAGGATTTCTGAAACAATGCTAATTGATAAGAAGTAGCTTTTGTGCACATTTGTCTCTTGCAAAAGACAGAACATTCAACACCTGCAAGTGCCAAGCACTGAAATGGTTATTTGAGCCCTAAAAATGAAAAGAAACACAGAGTTCTCACTTAACATTGTCCATAGAATCTTGAAAACTGCAACTTTAAACAAAATGACAACAATGAAAGCAAGTATTCTAATAAGGATCTTTCATTCAGCGTTATCAGAAGGGATTTTCTTTCTTAGCAACATTATAACTAAAGGACCCTGAACAAACTGACGTCATTCTAAGAACCTGTTAATAGTTGTTCAATAACTATAAATATTTGCTGCGGGGAAATGAAATTTGTTTAAAAAAGACTCTGTAATGACGTTTGCTTTTGTTTAATATGCAAATATTTTGCCAATGAACAGTATTTGTTGGCCACCCATTATAAATAATGAGTTCCATACTGGCAATCCAGATCTACACAAGCAATTAGAAGGCTGATGGAGACTAATGTTTGTTAACAGCCTATATGGCAGTTGAGTACCTTCAACATATATTTCCTTAGTTTATTATCAGAGAAGCCTATTGGTTAAATATTATCTCCACTTTATAGAAGAGAAATATCAGGCTGCAGAAGATAAATCACCATCCAATGTCACATCACTGGTATGGCACAAAGGCCAAACATTACTGTGAAGGTCTACCACTTGTATGATACCTACTTCCTGGTTAGAAGCCATGACCTCTGCTTTCACTGCCTCTATAGACAATTCATGCCATCATAAAAATAACTTACTATTTACAAAAATAAATATATGAATTGAATTGTGAAGAGTAAAGACTCCCTTATCTAGCTTATGAGCATCACAGATCATAATTATCCTCAAACCCAGTTTTATAAGGTAAGATAAAGGACGAAAGAACTAGAGAGGTATAAGAAATAATTTAATACTTCCTTTTGCTATTAGACAAATCTCCGCCTAATGCCCATGATAAAGTTATATAAACAAAAAAGACATAATTAGTATGGGAGAAGGGAGATAAAATGCTGAACAATTTAATTGGATTTTGTTGAAGTAAGAAATGACAGACTAAACAATAAATAGAGAAACGGTACAGTTATCTGGGTAGAATAGAAATAATAGCTGATCAGGGACATAGACACTGGGATTTCAAATCCCATTTTGCCACTGACTCACTTGGTAACATTTGACAAGTTATAAACTGCCTGCTTTTTACTTCTCCCAAAAGACAACAGAAGGAAGAAGATACGATAGTAATACTCTATATCATAGGATGATTGTGAGGAATAACTATTCAAAGAAATTATTATAAAGTACTAAGACAATATAGACTGCTACATAATAATACAGTTTAATAGACAAAATTTTTCAAATTTCCAGTTTACTAAACTTTAAAGTGATCTTTTGACAACAGTACAAGAAACTATATATAAAATTTTAAGAGGAATTTATTTCTGTATTCATTCCAGTCATTCCAACAGAAAAGTCTGGCTTACAAGTAAATGAACAGGAATCGTACAAACATTCCATTGATCCAGAGACCCCTGAGCTAAGCTCTATTGATTCTGACCCCTTGAATGTTAAGTTTTGTCCAGCTAAGCCATATTTCTACAAACAAAATCAAAGGCTATATGGAGACAACTAAGAATACAGTGTCCATGAAACTTTCAAAGGAGACTCACCAAGCACATGGCGTGCTGACAGTGAGAAAGACTCAAAGAGGAGAGAATAAGTTAGTTGGCATGCAGGGAAGTCCATGACAAAAATAGTGTCACCCCAAAATAATGGATAATTATAACCAACCAGAATATAAACAAGTTTTAACTGAAATGCAAGCCTAAAGCAAAATGTAAGATGCAACACTCAATACAACTCACTAGATTCAAAATGCAGGATAATTTTAGACAGATGTGCAAATCAAACAGATGGTATAATCTGGGAGAATGAGCGAATGGCATGAATTTAGATATAATAGTAGCATATGTTGAGAAGGAAGGTTGCATCTTATCTGAGATAAGATAGGAAGATGTGCAGCCAGCGACTCAGTTCTGGAATACAAAGCTAGTTTTATAAAGGTAGAAAATCAGGCCCTGCTCAATAAGTCAAGATAGAGGACTTTATCTCTCCTGTGCTCTAGAAACCAGAAAGACCAGAGTAGATAGGTAGATAAACCCTTCACTTCTTCCTGGGAGATAGAAGAAACTAGATTCCAAAAGTGTCACCAGGATATTGAAAATGCCTGTGGTCAATTGTTTTCAAGACACTTCAACTCCAATGTATTTTGAGGATCATTATGAACCTTCTCTATTACTCTCCTGCCAAGTATTTGGAAGAAGACTTGCCTAATGTTTTCTCAGTCTGAACTGCACTCATTCCAAGGTCAAGGAGTAGAAACTGTAGGTTATTGAAAGATCAGTTTGTTCAAGTGAGTTGGAACTTGCAATGAAAAGGAGGTTGACACACAGGAGTCACTTGTAAGTGAAGTATACATTTATAAAATTATTAAGATGTTCCATTGAATATTAAAAATACTAGAAATAATTACCCTGAATTTAGTGGGTATTTTACAAAGAATTGACACAATTAGCCAAATAACAGGACAAAAGAAAAGAAATATGTACACATAGAAAACAAAAGCATAGAATTCATTAACCAGAGAAGAACTGCTAGCTGAAAACATTTTAGCAAGCTCAAATAAAGTAAAACTAGATTATAGAAGGCTCACTTTTAGACACTAAAGACGCCATAGTGCAGAAAGAGAACAGGCAACTGTTTCTTAGCAAAACAATGTTAAGGCAGGGAAATCTTAACACTTCACATACACTGTGTACTAAGCACACTCTAAATTTTTCACAGGTCCTCATTTCTTAAATCTTCAAAACCACCCTATGAGGTAGATACCATTTTCATACCAATTTTACAGGTTAAAAAACAGAATTAGAGAGAGGTAGTTAAGTAGCTGATCCAAAATCACAGTTAAAAATCACTGTTCTTAACCAATACATTCTTTTTTTAAAATTTTATATATTTTTACATCATTTCTCATTTTTGTACAATGTATGCATTTTGATCTTGGTTATAGGGATAAGGAAAAAGACTAAATCTATCCAATACATTCTTCAGCCTACTCAAGAGCTGACTCTAGACTGACGATTCTAGTTCTAAGGCAAGTTTCTTCAATGCCTGACTCCATACTGACAATTCTTGTCCCAGGAAAGTTAAAACATCTATCCTGACAATCAGGGCAAAAACCATGATTTGTCAGTAACTATTATTAATTACCCAATGTATCCTCTTTGTAAAAAAAGTGGAACTTCTGAATAATGCTGGTATTTGGGACCACATGTGATATTCAAGTAACCAGCAATTTCTATTTAAATGTGGGCTTTCTGGGTTTCATCAGGAGAAGATATGAGGCTAACTTTGATCTGTCTTAGAAGGTCACGTGAAAACAACATTTTACCCAAATACCTGCAGCCACATGAAAGAGAGTAGAAGTCAATTGATACAAATGCTCAGAGTTTGTCGGGGTTCACTTGGCAGTTTACCCAGTGACCACATTGTTAGGTTCATACAAGAATGCCGTGCCTCTTCCTCAGCAATTATCAATGTCCTCATCTTACAGAAATAAAGACAGGCACAGAATGAGGGGTAGACTGGTCTGAGGTCATACAAGTGGTTAGAAGCTGAGTTGTATGTTTCAAGCCACTCATTTGACTTCGTTCTTTGACCCTTAAGCCCACCTCCCACTGAACTCAGTATAACGTTAACAAAAAGTGAAGTCCAAAGAGGGAATGAAGGTGAAAAAATGAGAGAATTTTTTTAAAGGCTTAAGCACTGAAAGCTAGATGGCAAAAAGCACTTTTTAGCTCATGATTTAAAGAAAGACTCTATTTAATACCATCTTTGGCAATACAAACAATTTAAAACTAGGTGGTTGCAGTTATTCAGTGTAAATAATTCACTGGTGTAAGATTTACCCTCTAAACGTCAGGGACAACAGGGGGAAAAAAAAAAACTGCTGCCACAGAGTATTTATAATTTGTGTTTGTGTAAGTCAGGATTCCTAGCAGCAAACACAAATCATTCTAGTTATTTTAAGAAAAACATGATTTAAATCAGAAACTTAGCTGTTATGAAATCATTGGAAGCCCAGGAGGAGCATGAATCAAGAGCCCTCACTGAAACTCTTGCTACCGTAGATGTGATTCAAGGATCAGGAAGCTGCCTCTGCACATCTACTTCTGGGTAAGCGGCAAGGTTCACTTGGAAACCCTGATTTTGATTGCAACAGGGTGTTCTAGATTGTCTCTTGGCCTTACAACCTCTACAGGCTAGCAGAAATATCATCTGAAAATTGGCCTCTGCCTAAAGTCTGCCTTCCAACTCTCTCATGAATGAATCTAGTTGGAGGGAATTAATTCACACAGTGAATTCTAGGTGCAAAGGAGTCTGGGAAATTCAGTTTTTAATTTCCAGCCTTTGCAGAATAGGATGGCATATGGAAAAGGTAGGAATGAATGGGGGAAAGTCAGTCTTCTTCAATGTAGTGCTGGTATTTTATAAATTAATTATAGAGAAGAAACAACTTACACAAGGCTTTAGGTTTTGAAAAACCAAAGCACTATAGCAAGACTGCTTTTGTTCCCCATTTTATGTGAGGAGACAAAGAGGGTAGAGGAAGAATGAAGAAGATAGAGCCTGAGTATCATCCTGTGCATTTCATTGCTGTTTAGCTAGAGCACAGAGAAAGGACTCACGCTAAAGGGTGGTCTTTTTTCATTACTCAATTTTAAAATGTTAACAGCCCCAGCTGGAGCTGTATTTTACGCTCATATAAATTAATACCTTTATAATTACTAGAAGGATTGATGACAGAACACAGGGGTGAACTCTTCAGAGGTACATTTCACCCATTTAGTATTTTTGCCCTAAAGAAAATATAAACTGTAACTCAGATCCAAATTTGAATGCCAGTTCTACTTTTGTGTTATTAAGCAAGTTGCTTGGATTTCCAGTGCCTTAATGATTTTGCCTGATAAGGATGAAAATAGCAGATGAATCAGAAACAAAAGAGGAGAAGTTACAATAAAAAAATAAATTATGTTTAAAGTTATGGATACAATTAATCCCATTGTGATTAAGTCCGTCCTTCCTCTCTCCCTCCCTCCCTCGTTTCTGTGTCTGTCTGTCTGTCTGTCCGTCCGTCCGTCCGTCCGTCCATCCATCCATCCACGCACCCATCTTATCTATCTATCCGCCCACTCAGCCATCCAATCCATCTAGTCTATTTACATCAAAAGATATTAGGGATTAGGAATGACACTGTATAAGTGTTTAGTTTTTCTTTCCTTGGTTATCGGAATTCTTGTTAATTTGTTGCATTTATTTTTCTTCTCGTAGAGTGATTTTATATGTGTGTATATATAGAGATATTCAGTTATATGTTGAAATAATTATTTTTTAAAGGAAAAAATCCTGTAAATACCCTCTGAACTGGCAATTTCACCTAGTAATCTATCCTAAAATATAGTATAACAATCACTAAAAACTATGTAAAAGCTTATTTGTCATAATTAATTTTATGATATAAAAATGAAAAGAACTAAAAAATCAATAGAGTATTTATTGATTAAACTACGGTACAGTTAATCAATGCAACATTATTCAGTAATTGAAAATAATCATCTCATCAGATATACTGGCATCATAATGTGAAAAGGCTTATTGTAAGAAAAGGTATTTTTCATTATTTAGGAATATATGCTTACAAACACCTAAAGTCATAAATATCAGAATATTAGCAGCAGTACTATGTGGGAGATATTTTGGTTTTCTTCCTTATTTTTCCATGTTTTCCTCATTTTTTCTCTTTTTTTTTTTTTTTAACAATAAGTGTATGTTACTCATTTACTCAGGGAGTAAGCCTATTTCTAGTTTGGAAACTACACAAAAAGAGTGGGAATAAAATTATGATGTTACTAAAAGCATTTTATGCATATTTCAAATTTTTTAAATTACTTTTTTAAAAGCCACTTTTTCTGCTATTTTTTCTTGCCACTGTTCCTCCATTAGCAGTACAGCTATCACTAAATATACTGTACCTTATTTATTGCTGGTTAAAAAAAATACATCAAAATACCTTAATTTTTCGTTATATTGGATATATATATAAAATGCTTTTCAAAATAATATTTCCTTTAGAGACCAATAAAATAGGCAAACTGGAGTGATCCTTAGCAATCATAGTCATAGTTGAATTGCCAAGATTTCACTAATTTCAGTATTCAAACTAATGCAACTACATTTGAGAAGTATTCTTCTTTGGGCCTTATCACCAAATGTTGATTTTATTTCTCCTTGTGCATCTTATCAACATGTTACTTAATGACAAGAGCAAGATCACAGGTGTTAGTGAGGTTTTGACTAATAATCTCAATTACTCTCATATTTGATGTCATAGCTTTCTTTGCTGTTGTACAAGTATTTTCATCTTTGTGCTTAAGTTATCTTTGCTGAAACACTAAAGAATGTCTAAGACTCCTAGAATATTGCAGAACAGAGTTTACAACTAATAGTTTAAACTTTTTCAATTTTTTCCAGTTGCCCAATTCCTATAATAAATAATATCAGGACTTCTCTTCCTTGAAGTCTGCAGGGGAATATTGCCCTTTATTTCTTTTAGCTGTGTCTTTTCTATAAGCCTCAACTGCTTTATTTTTCCTCATTTTTTTTTAGGTATTTGTCATCTAGAGGACATAAAGCTTTTCCTTGGTCATATAATCTGCCCACTCGGGGGCTAGACAATTTCTATGTCATATCTAAAGCTGGAGTGGCATGTTGTTGATGTCTGTACTTCGTAGTCTTCTCCCAGGGCTTCTATGCTTGCCAAAACAAAATCTTATATTCCCCATTGTCCTCACCCCCTTGTATCTTTAAAGACAAGGGATGAGTAACAATGATAAGCTAATAAAATCAAAAAATTTTAAACATATATCATGACCACAGAGCTCCTACTTCAGACATAGCTTTGCCCATGCAATCTACTTTTCCAAGGATGTGTTAGTCACTGTCACCTCCCCACGTGCTATTCAATTATTTTCCTAAAGATGGAGGATAATAAATATAAGAAGAATGATACCAATAGTGATGGGGTACAGTGAAAAACATCAGACTCTACAAAAGTAGAAGCCACTCTGTGGAAAGGCACACTCAGTTATCAACATTAGTATTGAGGGCCTCCCCGGTGGCGCAGCGGTTGAGCGCTGGGTTGCGAAGCTGCCCGCGGCCTCTGCAGCGCCGGTTCGATCCCCGGCTGCTCCCCGGCCACCGGAGGAGGGTCCCACATGGCGCGCAGACCTCTCCTGCCGCCCGCTGCTCCCCTCAGCAGTGTACTTCAGTCCTTCTGCCTGCTCTGCTCCCCGCTCTGGCTCTGGTGAATCCTCTCACCCTCCCGCGCTTCTGACTGTACCCAGTGCATGTATAAACAAAACAAACAAACAAACCAGCAAACAAATAAATAAATCATGCCTCTATTAAAAAAAAAAAAAAAAAAAAAAAAAAAAAAAAAAAAAAAAAAAAAAAAAAAAAAACATTAGTATTGAGTTTCTTGGCATCACAGTAGTGAGAGGAGGGGAGAGAGGAGAGGAGTGAGAGTTAGGGGAGACCCAGGTTGTACCTGAAGTCAAGTCAATTCTTGACCTGAATCTTTCCTACCTTTCTAGCATCACCTCCTGCCACTGCCCCTCCAATATCCCATGGCCCAATTAGTTCAAATTACATCTCCTCCTTTAAATATCCTATTTCTGCTAGAAGAGTTCAGGGAAACTTCTATGTTGTTTGGAGTTCAGGAAAACTTCTATCTTGCTGCTGTGTCCCTAGTATTCAGGTTGGACCTGATATATAGTAACAGCTCCACAAACATTTGCTATAGAAATAAATGAACACCTCTATGTGTCCTCTCGTTTTATAGTCTTCCTTTTTAAAATTGAGATAACATTGGTTTACAACACTGTACATGATTCAGAGGTATAGGATCACACCTCTTCTGATGTTTGTTATCACACCACACCCATATTTCTCACCATACTTCCTTTTCCTTCTAAAGCCTTTCCTCCAATTTATCCAGGAAAGATCCTCCTCATTCTTAATATTAGCTCCTGCTATCGTCTGTGAAGATCACACTAAAAGTCTCCAAACAATGTTAGGTGTTTTCTCATCTTGCTTATTTCAGGATTATAACTGCTCATATGCAAGTCCAATTTCCCACTAGCCTTTCAGCCTGAGGGAGATAACCACATCCTTGTCATATTTATGAGCCCAAGCAGGATACCTGGAAAGTGCTTAATAACTGGTTGTTGAATGAAACGTCTCCTAACTACAAATGTAGTATTCTTTTTAATATAATGATGATGGTGACAATGATGATGGTAAATGTTTACAGTAGCCTTGTGGTTAAGAGCGAGATAATTGGACACCGAGTTCCAAATCAACTCCATGTATGCGCTCTTCCTCAGTTTTCTGATCTATACAATAGAGCTAAATATAGTACCTGCCAGGTAGGATTAAAATAACACACGGAGAGTGGTTAGAATAGTGCTTGACATTTAACAAACTTTCACCATCTCTTAGCTTTACTTTTATACCCTACAATGTAATAGACCCTATGCAAGGCAATTTAGTATATAATTTATTTTTCACAACAACATTATTTTAAAGATCAAAAAACTGCAGCAAAGAGAGATCACTCCATTTGCTCAAGGTTACAGAATTATTAAGTGGCAAAGTCTGCCTGACTCTTAACTCGATGTCACACAAATTTCTACAAGAGTTTGAACATGCGATAATTAATTGCATCAGAGCTTGTATTCTACTAGTCACAAATTACTCTATTTGTTGAAAAATGCTCATGTGTCATCTCAACTATGCTCACTGCACAGGCTCCATGGCATCATATTTCAGAGCTGCTGGGGTGCTCCAGGCTCACTAGCCAAGGTTCTAGTCCTAACTTTATCATTTTATTAATGAGTGATTTTGGCCCAGTGCTTAACCTCGAGTTCCATTTTTAAAATGAAGATGATAATACCAACCTTAGAGGGTAATTTATTCTGGGGATCAAATAAGAGCAAATATGTAGAACATGCTTATTAGCAAGAAGCCTAGTGTGTGGAAAGCTCAGAAAAAATAAACTGGCCTCTATCACCTTGTCAACCACATTTACTTTATTAGTTTCCAGTCTGCATTGTAGAAGTTTTTCAGCTCATGCAGAAATTTTGGGGATTTACCCTATATTTCAGAGTATTTCCCTGAATAATACTATCTCCCTGTTAGGTTGATTTAGAGGTACCTTCACCTATGCTTCCACCACACTAAGAATATAATTATTCAGAAAGAGAAGTTTTTTGGACAGGAGCAGATGGGAAGTAATCCTTGGATTCTCTCTTCATCTATAGCAGGGGAAAAGAGAAAACTATTCCTGAAAGCACCCAAATGCATGATGAGTTACCCAAGAGCCATTTCAATAGCTCAGTCTATGTCTCTGGAACTTGGGCTGCATGCCCTAGGGAAGATGGAACAGCCATGCTGCAGCCTCAGTTCCCACAGGCAGCCAACTGTTGGGCAGTGCATACTGGCTAACTTGTAGAAGAAAAGAGAAAAGCCCTGACTTAGGGTTTGTCAATTTCTCTTGTGCAAATATTCCCATCTTGACCAACTGGGAGTTATCAACTTCGTGCCACTGGACACGAAGAGGTGTACGCTCACCTGCATTATATAGTATTTCTACCATAGAGATAAGACAGACTTGAACACAAGAGCACAGATAATAGTAAAATAATTAAGAATTCTTAAGTACTGAATATCCATATTTTATAATTTATTAATTATAATTTTATAGAGTTTCCTTTAGCAACCTACTTACGAAATTTCTGATGCTGTATCATCAGCTCTCACAAAGATACAAGCTGATCTGCGTACACCATTGCCTTGGGAGGTAGGAATGAAGCATCCTGGGCCAAGAAAGGCTGAAGCTTAAGTGTAGGGGCCTCTTTAAGAAATGGAAATGTTTAAATGGATGCAAAATGACTATTTATTGAGAAGAGAATATTTATTGCGAACGCCCACAGTCTCTCCAACACCCCTGACACAAAAGAGCGCGTAGGAAAGGAGCTCAGAAGGGAAAGAGACAACATTGAACAACTGCAGTTAAAACATCTGACTTTTGCAGAATTTTCAAAAAACATGCTCTTGTGAACATATTGCTGGACCAGGGCCTCGGGGCTCACATAAGAGATGAGCCCCAATGCTTACGCTTCATTAGCAACATGGTAAAACCATCTCTGATTCGGAGCGATCTACTCTGAGCTATTTTAATTATTCATCCCAGTGAGGGGACCACATATGCTGATCATTCATGAAGCTCTGAGGAACCTCTTGTGCTTTCAAAGACCAGGTTGGAACCTGATGTACCTACGGGGACCAACAGGTCACACCAAAGAGGGAAGCAAGTCTGCTGGGTCCTGTAGCTAATTATGGAGGGTCACATGCCCTCCTCAAAGTGACCACCAGCTATTCAGTTGAGAGTGAGGTTTTTCAGGGTGTACTGTGGGCCCCGAATTAGCAGATATTGGACTTTTTCAGAAGAAACCAGAAGTCTGAAACCGTATCTGAAATCCACTTTGAAAATGCTGGTAACTCATTGAATAAAAAGAAACCTGAAGGTCAAACAAAGCTGGGGCTGCCAAAGTGCAAACTTGGCCTTAGGTAATAAAGGGTGCATTCCCCCAAGCACACTGTTTTGTCTGTACCTTTCACCCTGCCTATCTCCCACCTGTCACCCTTGGGACCTGAGGAAATAAACACTAACCAGTAATTGTTAAGTAGAAAGGTAAATACGTGTCAGTGGGCTTGTCTCTTAATTAGATCATGCATTCTTAGAAGTCATGGTGTTATATCATCCTCTCTGTTTCCCTGGTGTGCAGCATACCTGACAGGCAGCGACTGGCAGGCACATGGAGGTATCTATGGCATCTCCCATCACATACAGGCAGTAGAGCATAAAGGTTAATAAGTATGGACTGGAGGAAGTTTGGACCCTAGGAACAAATTGTCTGGGTTGAAATTCCAGCTACAATGTATATTAGCTGTGTGTCTTCCGAAAAGTTACTTTACCTTTCAGTGGACCCATTTCCTCACATATAAAATGGAGTTTGCCATAAAGATCATCTAGGCTTGATGTATGGATTAAGGGAGCTAATGCTACTGAAGGGCTAAACAGAGCCTGCCTCATGGGAAGCATTCAGTAAATATCAGTAAAAATAAGAACATTTACTGTTTGTTTCTAAAATGCAAATATTACCCATAGTGTTATTATTACTAATGTGGTAGGATCTCAGTGAATATTTGCTGATCCATACTTTTCAATTTCTACATGATATTAGTTATTTACACTTATTTACTTTTTCATACCGAATTACACACTATTGCTAAAGTATATTCATGTGGAATTGGCAGAGGTAACTTTTGTTGGATTCAACTGTGGCTTTGATAAGCTTGACCTGAATAAAAGAATTAAATTGGCACCTCGCCAAAGAAGACATAGAAATGGAAAACAGGCATCATCACTTATTATCAAGAAAATGCAAATGAAAATCACAATGAGATACCACCTTTGGTATGGATGGGCCCCTACCTAAAAAAACCAGAAACAATAAATGCTGGTGAGGATGTGAAGAAAAAGAAACCCTACCACATTGCTGGTGGATTATAGGCTGGCCCAACCCTTTTGGAAAACAGTATGGAAATTTCTCAAAAGATTACAAATGGATGGGCCATATGACTCAGCTATTCCACTTGTAGGTACCTACCCAAAGAATGCAAACACAACAATTTGAAAGGAAACTTGCACTCCCATCCCATGTTCACTGCAGCACTGTTTACAATAGCCAGGAAATGGAAACAGACTAAATGTCCAAAGTCAGATGACTAGATTAGAAAGGTGTGGTGTACATACACATACACACACACACACACACACACACACACACACAATGAAATACTACTCAGCTGTCAAAAAAGTAAACTCTTGCCATTCGCAGCAATATGGATACACGGATAGAGCTGGAAGGGATAATACTAAGCAAAAATCAGCCAGAAGGAGAAAGACAAATACTGGATGGTATCACATATATGTGGAATATAGACAAACAAAACAAAGGGACAGATAAATCCAAAGTAAATAATTCATCCTTGAAACCTAACTGTGGAATGGGGGCACCTACAGGGGGAGGAGGGTAAGAAGCAGAGGAACCAGAACAAAGGAGGGAAGGTGCGCAAAGGTCTCTGGTGTCTGAGGATGGGGCCTGTGGCAGTGGGTGCACTATGCCTGAAGGGGGGCATCATAAACTTCTACCATAGCAACACTGATGCAAACCAAGGTTAACCCAATAAAAAAAATTCCTTAAGAATGATACAACAGAATTATAAAAAGTCTCATGGGACACAGCTATGGCGTCTTTAAAATATACCGTGTGGCTAATTAATCTGGGACACGATTAAAATGTTTCTCCAAAGACATTAAATGAAGTGAAGTGATCCTTTAGAAGGTTAGGGATTGGAGAAGGAAACGTTTACCATTTTTTTTTATAATTCATCTTTCTCCTCTCACCCCCTGGCTGCATTTTAAGGCAGAACTATTTCATATTCTCTTCCTTCACTTCTGTAGTAAGCATGCTTGTGATATGGTAAATCTTATTAAGTTTTTTCATATAAAATAAAGAGAAATTCCAAATGACTTCCATTTCCCACTAAAGGGAAAATATCCTTTGAGGAGGAAAAAAAGAACTAATATTTATCGAGCCCTGTGTGTGAGATCATTTGCTAGATACGTTGCAAAAAGTCATTCTAATCCTTCTAAGAGCCCTGATTTATTTATTGTCTCTGTTTTGCAGAAGAGAGTGTGAAACTTAGAGAAGTCACATGATTCTCTCAAACCCTCACTGCTAACAATCAAGGAGCTAGTAACCTAGTGTGCACCCAAATCAGTCTATGTTATTTTCACCATGAACTTGTCTGTTCTTTCATATTAACTCACACTCAACAAATAAAATTACCAGGAACTATAGTAAAAGAAAGTACATTATTGAGGCTATTAACACGTTAACTGCAAAAATAATTGGCAGCACTAACTTTTTTTCAATTTGTATTAATGCTACTTAAAGTATCTATGGTCCATCTCTGTTGAAAAACAGAGGTATGGTGGGATCGGTTAGGGGTGTCTGCTAGCCACAACAAAGTGAAAGTCACCATTTTTTCTTTAAGTCAGTTACAAATGATCTGTTCTTTACAGACTCACTTTTGGCCCCTCTCATTATCTTCATGTTTCCCCTCATTTCTCCCGCAGAAATCCCACTCGAGCCTTAACTGAAATGCCTTCGGTGAGCCATACCCTTTCTGACTTCAGAATCTTTCCATAGCCTGTCCTGCTTCCCCACCTGCACTGACTGACCCATTCTAGTCCTCCGGGTCCTCCCAGACCTACTATCACTAGCAAAGAAGACACAGAGAAGTCTAAGAGAGAGGGTTGGGAGCCCGGACATGTGCCCCGTTACAGGGAGTCCCATCCCAGCAGAGTGTTCATCTCCTCTCATGGCTATTGTCTAACTATTTGTCTTCCTTTATTCCTTATTGGTTAGTTATAGATTTGGGGGGAGGTGAGAACTGTTTACCTCACCTACCAGTAACTCTCCAGTTAGAGTAACTGGAGTAACTCCAGTTAGTAACTCTCCAGGAGCTTGCACTTATTGCTAGGTATGCACATATTGCACATCTGTCAAAATAATTGTATGGCTAGAGAAATGAAAGCAATAATATGTCGGCTTTGCACTATAATAAAATAGTAGGTATATGTGTGATATTAATATCTCATTGTGGATGTTAATGGTAGGTTTATTCCAGCCTGTACAATACAAGCAGTCTGAAATGTTAATGAAAGACCCTTGAGGTTGGAAAGGGCCTTAAAAATTGCCAAGTTTAACTTCATTATTTTCCAGAAAGGGGGCTGAAGAAGTAAAATCACTGAGGCTGATACCGGGTCCCTAAGACCATCATCAAGTAGGTATTTGTGGGACACCTAGCAGCAGCCAATGAATCGCTCTGCTGGGCACTGGGAGATGAGGAAAAGCAGACAAGAACAAAGTCCCTGCCCTTAGGGAGAATACAGTCTGGTCAGGGAAACAGGACTTGCATTTATCAAACAATTAGAGGACAATGAGAAACTATGTTATTAAGTGCTAAATTAGGCAGAACATACAATAAATGCTATAGCCATTCAAAGTGAAGGGAGAGATAAATTGCCGTATGAGCTCAGATTGATCACTTATATTTCCTTGTGTTTATGACTGTCTCCCACATCACGGCCAGCTCCATCAGGAAATGGGCATCTTGTTGTTTTAACCCTTCCTCTGCCATGGATAATCTAGTATCAGATGAAGAAAACTGAGTAACACTGTCACTTGGGTTTGCTGAAGGAATCCTTCAGAAATCCCAGTATTCTCTCTAATACAATGATGCTAAGATTTTATCAAAATAACTAAATATAGCATTAATGTCTTCTAGTTCTCTTCATTCTCATTCAAAGCACCACCCAAGATTAAATTTTCTGATTGCCTACACACACACACACACACACACACACACACACACACACACACACACTGTACTTGAAAGCTTATGCAGCTGTTAAAAAAAAACCACAGTGACTGCTTTTGTCTACTTAGCTAATACACTGCACTTTAGAGCTGTCACCTCAAGTTCTGGAGATTTCTTCTACTTGATTCTCAGTAGGAATGTCTCAGTATCCTGTTAGCTTTAGATAGTACCCCTGATTACCTCTCTAATTCCCCAGGAGCCCTGTGGGTGTTCATATCACTTGCAGAAGCGATGGCAGGTGAGGATGGTGGAGCGAGGTAACAGACTGCATCTTCCTTGTGCTTCCCTCAGCACTTGACTGTCTCTTAAACCCTTGCTTGCTCTTTTCAATCTTTCCTAAACTTCCCAGGCAGAATTAGTCATTCTCTGCACTGTATGCTGCAGCTTTCCACGGAAACATCTAAAAATGTCTCCCGTAAACAGAACTAAAATGATTTGTCACTGAGTTTTTCCTTACCTAACCTGTAACTTTTTGAAAGTGGATCCCTGTAGTTCACTTTTTACTCCGGGTAACTTCCAACACATAGTAGGATGACATGTGATTTGCATGAATGAAACTGGAGGTCATTGGGGCTTAATTTTGACCAAATGCACCTATCTAATTTTTAAGAAAATTTCTTAAGAGAGGTCCAAGCTCAATGGTTTTCAGATATAGGCTATCCCCTTTTGGATGCATCATATTTCTTTTTAGGGAAGGGAACTATAACATGGATATTTAAACAAAGATAAAATGAGAGTTCTAAAATGATGAGCCCTAGGCCATCAGTGAATAGGGCACAAGTTTGCAGTGAACCAGAGTTGAGCAAAGCTTACCCTCAAGGAATATTAGCTTCCTTCTTTCCTGGAAGCTCTGTTCAGTGACCTGGTATCCTAGAACATTGACTTGACCTGTTTTGAGTAGTTAGTCTGGCCCTGAAGTATAACCTATCAAATATTCACAACCTCCTCTAAGGTACATCAATTTTTATTAGTTTAATATGGTGTATACATAGCGCAGAAGAAAAAATACAACAGCCTGATTCAGATGGATTGGTGCTTCATGGTGACTGGACCAGTAAACTGAAAATGCAGTTTAATGTAGACAAATGTGAAATAATAAGTTTAAAGACAATGAACCAAAACAGAGAAGCCATACTAAGTGGGAGCAATTCAATGCAATGATCAGGAAAATGATTTAGGAATTCTTGAGTAAAAATGCCAGAAGCTAGAAGCTCAGAACTTTTTGCTGGCTGAACAAAAAAGGCTTATGTGATGCACAGAATACAAATCAAATGATAAGCAGCAATGGTATGACAATGACAGTGGTGATACACCGAGACCTCTGCCTGTGATGTTGCCACTGTCTTACTAGAGGGAAATGAGCAGGGCCACTTTCAAGTTGGTTGGTTACAGAGAATTGGGGCAAATGAACATATTTAAATCAGAGAGCAGGAAGAACTTGTTGTCTCTATGGACCGTAAAACAGTGAAATTCTTTACAAAAACAACAGTAATATCTTCTTTCTATGAGGCATTTTCTCAATGAGTGTTTTCATACTCATAACC